>NW_027635905.1:0-42455 GCF_903797595.1 Erithacus rubecula
GCCATGGTCCTAGGAGCTGGCAGCTTTGGTCTAGGAGAATGCCTGTTACGTAGGGAATTTTAGCATAAACAAACCCATTCCCACTCCCAAAACACCATAAACAAGAACGGTGCCTTTTTCCACAGGAGAAAAACCTCAACATCCCCGTTTTCAGATGTCAGTTATGAGGAGGCATTTGGCACTCCAACAGCACCCAGGCTTCTCAGTGGTGGCAGCTTTGGTCTGGGAGAAATCCTGCACCCTATGAAATTTTAGAAGGTGGAAGCCCAGTCCCAGTGAGAGGCCCCTGGATATCAATGTTGGCTCTTTTCCATGGGAAACAAAACTCACCATCCCAGTGTCCTGATGTCAGTTGAGAGGAAACACTTAGTGCACCAAAGGCAGCCACTGTCCTAGAAGGTGGCATCTTTACAGGGCACATACCCACAGATTTTTCTCTCTCAAGGCTTCAGAGAGTGCAACCTCCTTTTATCCTTAACTCCTGGCCACACTTTGCCCTCTTCCCTTCCCCGTTGGCCAAAGTACTCGGAAGATGCAGCCTTCCCAACCCGTGTACCCCATATTCCCCCTTAAATCTGGCATTTCCCCCTGAAGTTCAGCCTTGTGCAGACTCTTGTCATCTTTCCTCTCACATTGATGTTTCCTCTGCTGCTAACAGACTTTTTAAGCCAGCCTTTGGCCTGACCTCTTTGCTGCTGTAGTTCCATGCACAGAGGTTCTTGTCTCTTCCCCCTATCATGGGCAGGCCGCTGTTCAGCCATCTCCAGGACAGCAGGGCCCCACCCCACAGCACTGTGACGTAGGAAGACAAAAACCATCACTCCAAATGTCCCCCATCCTCCTTCTTCCCAGGCACGTGGCTCTGCCAGTGGGGTTTGCTGCTGGTTGCCACAGGAAAAAGAAGAGCACTGTGATCCTGTGGGGCTCAATGGAACCAAACATCCATTGTGACACTGCAGAGCCTCACAGAACCCAGAGTCCATGGTGACACAACAGGGCCTTGTGGAACCAAGGAGTCCAAAGGCCTAAAACAGATCTTGCATGGCTCTGCCTTGGAAAGAGAAACTGCCTTAGCACACACTTAAGAAGGGTGTCTGTTTGTAATGGGGAAACTAAGGAGTTTTAGATTGCTTCAAAAAGAGAAAAGGAAGAAAACCCCTGTTTCCCAGAATGCTGCCAGATCTCCAACCAAAGCAGATCCCAGGTGATTGAGGACAGACGGGATGGGGCTGGGCAATGTGGAGCAAGGTTGTCCACACTGGATCAGACCTCAAGGTAGAGCTTCTCTGAGCAGGCCAGATCTCCTGAAGAGATCAATACCAGTCACAGAACACTGCAATCAACTCTGCTCTGAAGACAAACAGTAAAAAAAGACACTCTTTAAAATAGGAACACTTATTTCTAAGAACCTCTTTGAAATATTTCTCCATAACTTCAGAACAAAACTTTCCTAATCAACTGCCCTGGACCAGAGGGAAAGAAAGGCAGAGCCATGGTTTGTCAGGACTGACTTGATCCCAGTGAGCCCCGTGGTGCATTTGGTGCTGAGCCCTTGAACCTCAGGGCCTGAGAAGAGATTGCACAAACCTTTCCAGTAGCCCCAGTCAGAAGAAAAACCCAAAGTGTCTCAAAGAATTAATGGGTCCCAGTGAGGTCCATCCCCAACACAGGCTCCTCATGGACTCCTTGAAGGTGAGTCTTGTTTCCAATGAAGGCTCTGGGTCTTCCTCAGTGTTTGCTGTGTGACCTTGCAGGGAGCGCAGGCGCACTGAGCTCAGGGTTATAGAATTAAATATATGTTCCCACAACAGGCCTGAGTCCAGTGTCAAGTGCCTGGAATGATCCCAATTTGGCTCAATTCAAGGTCAAAAGTTTTATTTCTAGGTGCTGTTTTTAGACTTATATCCTTACTATCGTTACTCCCACCAAACAACTGGAGGATGATTCCATCTGCTTTGTTTAACCATTTCCTTTATACTTTGTGCTTTATAACAATAAAAAACAATGTTTCTATTGATTATAATGCAACAATTTTGCTAATATAGTTACAATTTAATTAGCACGAATCACATTTATAACTGTACCAAGCCTGAATTTTTGAGGTACCATTTCCAAGTTTTTTAGAGGACCATTCCCAGGTTTTTGGGGGGGAAAATTTCTGGGTTTTTGGGAGAAATGTTTGTGAATTTTTGAGGAATATTTCTGAATTTTTGAGGGAACCTTACGGAATTTTCGTGGGACCATTCCCAGATTTTCGGGCACTATTCCTGTATTTTTTGGAGACCATTCCTGGGTTTTTGGGGAACATTCCTAGGGTTTGTCAGGGAACGTTTCTGAATTTTGGGGAGCATTTCTGAATTTTTGAGGTACCATTCCCAGATTTTTTGGGGACCATTCCCAGGTGTTTTGGGGTACCATTCCCGGTTTCTTGGGCTGTCCCTTGTTGGTGAAGGAATAGCAAAGACTTATGAATGCCTAGGAAGCAGTTCTGAAAAAATAGATGAAATAGACATGTTAGCAATATTTGACATAGATGCTGAAAATAGTTATGTTAAGGTTTGAGGCCTCTTCCTTTGTTTAGATAAAACCAAATACAATACATGCCAAAGAAATAGCAGACATCCTGTCCCAAGCCTGGCAGGAAAGATCTCAAGATAAGGGTAAAGCCATAAAACATGGTAATTTAGTTGTTCCTATAGGTTGCATGCAAATACTAGGAAATTAGTATATTGTATTAGATTGTTATTGGAATTCAGAACATTCATTATGGAATAATACTTATTGTACTGCAAATGGAAAATCCTTCTACTTCTCCCTGCTCTCTTCAACTTCTTCTGTGCTCCCGCTTCTCCTCTCTTCCCTCCCCACTCCTCCTCTCCACTCTTACTACCTCTACTCTCTAACTTTTCTCTAAGCTCTCTCTTATACCCACGCCCTATAATAAAATACAACCCTGAAGAACAGCAAATAATAAGCTCCTGAGTCTGTCCCGCGACCGTCCAGAAACCCCCCGGTCCCAAAGTTTGGCGCCCAACGTGTTCAGGGCCAGCTACTTCACCCTCTTTGCTGTGGGACGTTTTTCTATGGACGGTAATTAGACCTACTTTTAATTACTTCCTCGATTTTCGTGAGCACAGCTTTCCGTTGTTTGACAGCGTTCTGGGCCAGAGCTCTTTCATTCTATCAAGGCACCCGCCGAGTGAGGGGAGCCGAGCTCTGGCCGGATTTGCCTGATGGCCTCGGGGCTCCGACGCTGCCGCTGGCCGGTGGTGCCTGAGCTCTTCGAGGGCGCTGCCAGGGCGCTCCCCGCAGCTCAGCGGGAGTTTGCCTTGTGCACAGAGCACGGTCCGGCGCTGCTTGGCCCCGCCTGGGCTATCGCTCTACGTCTGGAGACAGGGAGGTCCCCGAGTGCGCTTGGCAGCTGCACAGCGACACCTGAGGCACAGCTCAGAGGAAGGGACCGGGAGCACAGCGCCCCCCGCGCCGCGAGACTGCCTGGCCAGCGTCTCTGAGGAGGGCCGGACACTGGACGCTGTATCTGCGATTACCGAGGCTAGTATATTAAACCAATAACGGGACAGACTCACTCTGCACACGAGAGAGCTCTTTATGAGCAACTAGAGCATTTATTAGGCTCTAGTCACATTGATTTGCCAAAGCAGGAGTTGAAAAACCTCCTGGAGTGGACCCTAGTTAATTTCCCAAACACAGACCACTCTGTGGTATTTACTAGGAACTTTTGGGACACGGTTGGTGTTAAGCTTTTTAATGATATTTCCCGCCGGTATATGGCAGCTGCGGAGCTGGTTCCAGCCTGCAGGGTGTTGGTCCAGCTCTTTGCCGGAAAGGGTCAGCCCGCTGCGACCGCCCTGCTTGGCCAGCCGCCTGTGGCTGCTGCACCCCCACGATCGCCAGTTCGCGCTGCGATGAGCCTTCCATCTTCCTCCCGGACCCCGCAGTCCCGATATCCTCGCTCCCGCAGACCCCTGCCACTGCGCCCTCCCCTCCCGCCGTTCCGGACCCCGCTCCCCCTACCCCTGATCCTGTGACCCGTCCCGCTGCTCCCACCGCCCCTTCCCCCGCGCCATCTGCCGCTCCTGTGCCTGCCCCCTCGGTGTCCACACCCGTCTCCGGCCCCGTCCCCCCGGCGCCCCCCCTCCCGCCTGTCTCTGCCCCTCCCGCGGCTCCCGGACCCCTTGCGCTTGCCCTGCCGCTGGCTTCCCCCCTCATCCCCCCGATCCCGCTGCCTCGGGTGCCATCCTCGCGTTTCCGCCCGCCGTTCCGCCGCGTCCTAGCCTCGCCCCCTCGGTACCCGCAGCCGTTCCTGTCCCAACTCCCAGCCCCCGTGCAGCCGCGTATCGACCCCGCCCCTGCGTGCCTGCCCGCCCCTGCCCCGCCGCGACCGCGCTGCTTGCTGCTGCCGCCGCGCCGCCCCTGCCCTCCTCCCCCCTGCCCATGGCTGCCCCTGCCCCCCCCACCACCAGGCGCCGCCGCCATTACACACGTGGAGCCCATTGTGCCCGGCGCGTTACATGCCCAGCACTCTGCTGTGTCCACGGCTTTGATAAACACACCCCTGCTGCAATCCTCAGCCCCGGCCAGCCAGACCGCGCCGTTTCACTCCGTGCAGGCGCCCCCGGGGACGGTCCCCTTTCCCGAACCGGGGGGAGCCTGTCGGACAGTGAACCAGCCGCCGGAGCTCTCCTGCGGCAAAGCGTTTCCGCTTGGCCATGGCCCCGCAGCCGCGCTGGCCGTGGAGCCGCCGCTCGCACCGTCCCGTCCGGAGCGCGGCTGCAGCCGCGTCGCCGGCCCGCCTGCCTTCTCTCGCCCCACCACTCGAGCCGTCGCTGCACAGCTGCTGTCCGGTGCCGGCGCTGCCGTCGCGGTGCCCCGTCCCCAACCCTCCTGAGCAGCCCGCGTTCCCCGCGCCGCTGCCCATCGCCGCCGCGGTCCCGGATCCGGCCGTGCCGCCTTCACCGCAGCCCCGCCTCCGGCCCGCCGCGCTCCAGCCACGCTCTCGCCTACAGCACCGCAACCCAACCCGGGACCGGAATTCTCCAGTTCAGCCTTATTATCACACCCTGGAACACTCGTTATAAAAGACAGAGGGGGAGGTGATGCCACAGCACCCCCGTTAATAATGGAAAAACAAGGAACTATTTTACACCTGCCAGAAACAACTCAGGAAAAGAATGGAGTTGTATCGATTGTTTGAATGCATGTTATTTTTCTTTTGTTTTAGTTTTGGAGTCAAGCTTTACCTGTAAGTCAACCAAAGACAAATATGTGGGTTAATTTAGCCAAGTCTGCAGGCTCTGATACCATTTGCCTATCTAACACAAGTCCTGAAAAACCCTTTTCAACCTGTTTAGTTGGAGTACCTTTCCCAAAAGGTTTTGATAATGTTACCCTTGAGAAGTACAGGCTACTTAACAAAACAGAGCTGCTCTAGATTTCCTTTTACTAGCTCATGGACATGGCTGTGAGGATTTTCAGGCATGTTGTTGCATGAATTTATTGGACCATTCTGTTTCTATTCATAAACAGTTGCAAAATTTAAAAAATTTGGCTGACCAAATCACTACAAATACCCCTACCTGGTTAGATTGTTTGATGGTTGGAAGCTTACCTCTTGGCTAAAGGAAGTCTGTAAAATAGGTTTGTTTATTCTAATAGTGATAATTGTAGTTATAGTGTTTGTACCCTGCATACTACATTATACACAGCAGATGATAACCAAAGCAATTTCTAATGTATTAGTTGTTGGACAAAACGGGGGAGATGTTGGGGAGAATGAAATGGTGAAACCCCACAAATATGAAAGCATAAATTCTGAAAATGATGTTGAAATGATAGCCACTTTCGAGAGGACAAGCTTTAGTTATTCAGTAAATAGAAGACAGTGGAGTGGCCTGCTAGGTAATCCCCTCCTTGATGAAACAATGACTCCTGCTACAAACGGGTCAAAGTCCTTGTTAAAGGTTAAAGTACAACACATTATGGTAATATGAAAACTCCTATAGGCTGTATGTAAATGGTATAGAATTTGTATTTTGTACTAGATTGGTTAGTGGAAATTTAAATATTCATAGTAGGAAGAAATTTAAAGTGTTGTAAACGGGAAATCGCTCTCTTTTCTCTCCTCTCTCTTCTCTTACCTCTCTTACTTCTCTTACTCTTCCTCTCTTGCTCTCACTCCCTTCTCTTTCCTCGCTCCTCACTCCCCCTCCCCCTCTCTCTCTCGTAAACCCTCACCCTCCTTTCTCTCCTTACCCTCTGATTTTCATTTCTTTCTTCCTCCCTCCTTTCATTATATTATCCTTTTTCTATCCCATTATCCCATTCCCAATTCCTGTGATATTTTGGGCTGCAGCAGGCAGCCCTCAGTAGGATTTCTCAATACCAACGCCCTCTCTGTGCGTAATAAATTGTTACTGTGACCATCAGCTTATACCGGGCTCTGGAGTTTGTCCCTAAGAACCATCCAAGAACACAAAGAGATCCCGCAGTTTTTCACTGGGAAAATGAAAATAAAAGTATAGTAATATAAAGACCAAAACACTGGCAAGGTCAGAATGCAACCTGTAACCCTGTTGCTCAGGGTGTTGGCTACAGTCTGAATAATGGTACCTATAGTTTTCTTGGAGTGACAGATGTGGTTTTGTTGAAGCAATGATATTGGAGAAGGGTGTAGTTACTTTTTTCACATCTAGAGGTGATGAAGATAGGCCTGGTCTTCTTCTGGGAATTTAGTGGGAAAGGTTGCTCTGATGTTTCAAATTGCAGATTTTATTTAGGTAGGAAATCCTTGTTTTTTCTCCTTGGGTGGGGCATCTCCCATACCGTGTAACTCCTTGTGGGGAGGAGTTCTGAGGGATGGGTCATGGAAGAGATAAGGAGCCCTGCTCCACCTGGTTTCAGCAGATGCTGATAGAATGTATACTTCTGCTTGCATCTTGCATTGCAACTTAAGACATTATCTACTCCTTATTCTATTACCATCTGCATTTTACCTTAATTATTACCTTCTTTCAACTCTCCTATGTATTTTTATCCACAGTGAAACTTTACATACAGTTCTTACTTAAAATTAGGTTTTTCTGTGGTACTCAATGGGTTTCTTTATCTTTCTGCATTACATACTAAGTGTAACTGGGTTTTTGAGCAAAAACAATTGTACGGATTGGTTTGCCTTTGTTGAGGTGGGCCTAATCTGAACAGTCTAAAATACCTTTTATGTGTACTACAGGGACTTTATCCCCATCCACTGTGTGCAAGGCTTCAGACTGGGCAGGGCTTGCTTGAGTGATGGACTCTCAGGTGTTGACTATTTAGGTGGCTTTTGTTAAGTTCATTTCTCAATTTTTGGATGTTTCCCTGCCAAGTGCTTTTAGGGTAATTTTAAGCAGTCTGTTGTACAGTTCAACTTTCCTGGCAGCTGGTGTGTGATAAGGGATATGATCTATTATTCAATATCCTGGTTTTTGGCTGAGGTGTTTCTAAGGCTGTTCTTGAAATGGGTCCTTTTGTCAGACGATTCTCTCAGGGGTGCTGTGTCTTTATAGGACTTGCTTTTTTGGGCTTCAGACGGTGTTTTGAGTAGTAGTGTGAGGTACAGGGTGGGTTTCTAATGATCTAGTGGTGGCTTCTACAGTTGTGCTCACGTAGCACTTGCCTTGGGGGGTTTGAGGCAGTGTGATGTAGTTCATTTGCTGGGCTTTTTTATACTTATATTTGGAATACTGCCCCCCATATTAGAGAAGCTTTATTGGCTTGGTTTGCTTGATTTTAGCACATGTCTTACAGTTATGGATAAGTTGAGAAATGCAATTTATATTTAAGTCAGCTTTTCAGTTTTGTGCCTACTTATAGGTGGCATTTTTGCCTTGATGGCTTGAGGCACTATGGGCCTGTTGAGCTGGGAACAACTCTCCCTTATGTTGCTAATTTAAATTTATTGGTGCCATCTCTATTTTTGCGGCTTGATCTACTTGCTCCTTGTTTTAGTGTTCTTTATTAGCCTGACTTTTGGGGATGTGGCCGTCTACATGATGGACTTTTACAGATAGTTTCTCTGAGTGGCAATGTTTTTGCACTCATCAGCAGCCTCAATTGATTTTGCTTTATGTTTCTAGCTGGCCTTTTTTTACCTTTCTATCTAACTCCACAGAGCATTGGTTGCTGTTTATGATTCAGTATAAAGGTAGAGCTTTGGCCAGTTCTGCCTTTCAGCAGTGTCCAGGGCCAGCTGAATGGCTTTGAGTTCAGCAAGTGCACTTCATTCACCTTCTCCTTCAGTAGCTTGTGTGACTCGTTGTGTGGTGCTCCCTGCAGCCACTTTCCACTTCTGGTTCATCTCAACCGTGAGACAGAAACTGTCAGGGACAAGAGCACAGCGTGTTTCTTGTGCTGCAAGTTCTTTGTATGGTGGAGCTTTTTAGCCTCGTTTGCTTGTTTCTGCTCCTTTTTGTTAGTGAGACTAAAGTTTTTATCTTGTGTCCGGTTTTAAGTGTTTTTAAAATTTCAGGGTGATTTTTGTTTCTAATCCGGCCGTGCTGTGTGATGAGAGCAATCCATGGGCTCCATGTGGTGTGGGTGGCGTGGTGGGTAGAGGAGCCTTTTCTTTAAACATCCATCCCAGCACCGGGAGTCAGGGTGCCAGGAGGAGTTGTGCTTTTGTGATAATTTCTTTTGAGGTGGCTTGAACTGTCTTATTATAGGCTGCTAAGATTTTCTTAGGTTTTTTTTTTTTTTTTTTTTTTTTTTTTTTTTGTGAGTATAGTTTGCTTCAGACTTTCTGTAACTTTTGTTCTAGAATTCTAGTGCTCAACCTCGAGTCTCCCCAGGCACCTTCTGCTAAAGGCTCCAGGACAAGCCATTGTTCTTGGCTGCAGAGTAAAGCACATTCCCACATTCCTCACCTCTGGTCCCAACCTGACTGGGCCAAGGGCACTGCATGAGAGATTTTCTGCTTGGTCTGGGTGAAGGTTTGTTGCTGTTCAGGGCCACAGCTGGAATTGTTCTTCTTAGGGTGAGCAGGTAGAGAGGGCTCACAATGTGGCTGCACTCAGGAATGCATTCTCTACAAACCTATGGCCCCTAGGAAAGCTTGTGTTTCCTTCTTGCTGCTTGGTGGAGACACTGTGATGATCTCATTGATCATTTCAGTGGGGATCTGGCTCTGTCTATCTTGCCACTCTACTCCCAGGAACTGGATCTCTCAGGCAGGTCCCTTGACTTTGCTCTTCTCCATGGCAAAACCTCCTTCCAGCAGAATTTGCATGATTCTCTCTTCTTTCTCAAATACTTTTATTGCCCTGTTCCTCCACACAATGATGTTATTGATGTATTGCAGATGTTTTGGAGCTTTACCCTTTTCCAGTGCAGCCTGGATCAGCCCGTGGCAGATGGTGGGGCTGTGTTTCCACCCCTGGGACAGTCAGTTCCAGGTGTGCTGCACGTTCCCCCAGGTGAAAGCAAACTGAGGCCTGCACTCTGCTGCCAAAGGAATGGAGAAAAATGCATTGGCAATGTCAATGGTGCCACTTTGCTGCCTTGGGCTCCAGCTCCTCCTGGAGATCCCGCGTCTCTTGCACGGCAGCGTCCAGCACTGGAGAATCAACGACTGGGAGAGAGAGGGGGTCTACTGACTGCTGATCAGAATCCAAATTTACTCTCAGCTACATGTGCTTATATACCATTTTTAGGAAAGCTGGTAATTTTTTACCACATTGGTTGGGTTAAACATCACACAAACAAGCTTACACATTTGCAACATTTCTATTTGATTCATTCTTCTTTCCTGTCACCAGTCTTGATCCAATATTCATGGAGCCCTCAAAGCTCTGTTTGCTCTTGCCAAGGCATCTTGGTTATCAAGCTGCTAATGCTAATTAAATCCACAGTACTCTGTCTTAGCTCCCACAGTGGAGTCACTTCATTCAAGGCACAATAGCCTACAGTCAATTTCTATTGTCTGTCAGACTTGCCCACAGACAAACTGGGGCTGTTGAAGGGTGAGTGGGTTTTACTGAGCACCCTTTGACTTTCTAGCCAAAATTTTATGGGTGGGAATAATGGCATCTTGATTCATCTGATACTGCTGGCTGTGTGCTGTTGAGGTGTGTCACGATCCGCCCAACCCGAGCGGGAGTCGTGCCTGGTTCCTTTATGGATTTCAGAGCGCAAAAGACACAGCAGGGGAAATCACCAGTTTGCTTTTACAGAAATGCACTTTATTTAGTGCCAACCAAAATGCAATAGTGGAAAAGAGAGAGAGAGAGAGAAAGGGGGGTCGGGATTATAGCTACCAAGACGTGCAGACGAATCCTCGTGGAGCAGCCAATAGATGTCTGTTGCCGTCTGGGGAGATCTCAAGGGTCTCCTCTAAGAAAGTCACTTTTATAGTCCTTTCCGCAAGCGAGTAGCTTCTGGCCAAAAGGTGGGAAGATTTATGGACTATTGTATGTGGAGATCGTTACCCTGAGGAACAGGTGGAAACAGGACATTTCAAGGCACACCAAACCATCTTTATTGTTATGAACACACACAGGGCAGCCCATACCGGACCAGTCCATTGTTCTTCCATCTGTGGGAGCTTTGTTGAGTCAGCGCCCCGTGACTAGTTGTCATGAGAAACCAGTCCTGGTAGGCATCACCTGCAGAACAGTCCCTTGGCGTTCCTCCCATCCCTGGCCAGCGCAGGCCTCAGGCGAGGGTCATTGGGCAGAAACAGACGAGAGGCTCAGACGGACTCTCAGAAGAGGGAATATGGAAATAGCAACTGGAGAGAGAATATGGGATGGAGATACAGATGATGGGAGAGGGAACAGAAAGGCCCGATGGAGAGATTTTGTGTCAGGGGGGCTCCCAGTGCCCGTCCCTCAAGAGGCCTGGGTTGAGGAGCAGCAAGCGGAGCCGTGCAGCCCAGGGCCGCTCCGTGCCTCGTCTGCCTCCCTGCAGGGCCAAGCCGCCGTGGGACACGCGGCTTCTCCCACCCAGGCCCTCCATGGGCAGCCGTGTGCCCCCAGGAAACGTCCCTCCCGCTCCAGGCGGGCGCTGCGGGCGCTGCGGGGGCTGTTCCGCTGTCCCTGCCTGAGGCCATGGCCCGAGCACTGAGGGAGATGAGGAGCAGCTCCGTGCAGCAGGAGGCTCAGCCGTGGTGCCTCTCTGGGACTGACCTCCTGTCCTGGGCATAGAGATAGAATAATAGTAGGAACATTAATGTAGAGAGAAGAAGACAAGAGGAAAAATAGTAGTAAGGCCAAGGAGAGTAAGCGTAATAATAATAATTTCAGAAGACACAAATTCTAAAATTTAATTAATAATGTAGAGCCAGCCCCAGTGTCTGTGCCCTGGCACAGGAACGGAACCCCAGGAGCGGCTGGAGCTGGCCCAGGAGGGATTTAGGTTGGAGTTTTGGGCAAGGGTCTCCTTGCAGAGGGTGCAGGGCACTGCCCAGGCTCCCCAGGGATGGGCTCAGCCTTGAGGCTGCCAGAGCTGCAGGAGCGTTTGGAGCCTGGGCAGCGCCCTGCTGGCAGCAGGGACCCAGCCCCGGCCCCGGGCTCTGTCCCCGCGGCGCCGCAGAGCCCAGGGGACACCTGCGAGAGCGGCTGCGGTGCTCGGCCATTGGCTCGGGCCGGGCGCCGCAGCCGCTCCTGGGCTCGGGGAAGCGCAGGAGGCTCTCGCCGTGCCCCTCGTGCAGCTCTTGGGGTGCCCGTGCATGGCCCCAGCCTCGCCTGCTGCCCCTGCCCCGCTCAGCTCCCCGTGCCCGGCAAAGGCGCCCGGGCTGCCCTCGATGCCCCCAGCTGGCGCTGCTGAAGGCAGGGACGAGCCCCGGGCCCGGCAGAGCCCTGAGGGACAGCCCTGCTCCCCGGCCTCCTGCCGCACACGGAGCCGCTGCCCACAAGGCCCTGGCACGACCCTGGGGCCAATTGCTCGTGCCTGGCCAGCGCAGCTGCACACCCAGGGCTCTGCAGCCTGGGGCTGGGGCTGGCGTGTGCCAGCGTGGCCAAAGCCTCTCAGGGCTCTGGGCACAGCAGGGGCCACAAGGCCACGAGTCCGGGGCTGCTCCCAGACAGTTCCTGGCTGCTCCACTGCTCGTGGAATGCTGGGGGTGGCCCTTGGTGGCACGGGCGCTTCGTGTCATGGCCCTTTGTGATGTGGGATGTGGTTGTGGCCACAGACCATTGTGACATCAGGGAGCCCCACCCTTAACTCAGGGTATTTAAGGGGCGCAGAGCCCTGGAGTGCTCAGTCCCAGGAGCGCCGCTCTCTGAGGAGGAAGCAGCTCCCTGGACCCATCTGCGCTGGACGCCAATAGCGACAGAGACAGCAACAGTGACAAGGACAAAGGCAACTCCAACTCCAGGTCTGCCAGTCCCTTGCCCAGCTGGCTGGAAGGCCCCAGTGGGCAGTGGTCACGGGCAGTGGGCAGGACCTGCCACTGTCACAAACTGACGAGGAGGAGAGACCATTTTTCAAAATGGACCGTGAGCTTAGCTGCTGGGAAGGCCATGATGATGAAGAGCTTTTCCCATGGGAAGGCCATAGCAAAGAAGAGCTTTCCCAGTGGCAAGATGTGACAGTCACAGAGGCCTATGAACAGCACGTGCTGACGGTCCAAAAAATTTGCTGGTGGGAAGCCAGGAGGAGCCAAGAGCTGTACCAATGCCAGGTGTGTGTGCGAGTTGAAGAGGTTGCCCAGTACACCCATGAGACACATGAAGAGCTGCACAAACACAAAGAAAGTGTCAGAGTCCAGGAGCTGTACCAGTGGGAAGAGGATGGTGAGATACACCAAGAGATGAACGAATGGGAAGACAGTGATAGCCGAGAAAGAGCCCGATGGGACAGCGATGACAGTGATGTCATGGAGGAGGACAGTCAAGATGACAATGAGCACATGTGGGTGGACAGTGAAGATGAGAGTGACCATGGCATCTGGTCCAAGCCCTCGACCCCAGAGGAGGATGAGTGGGACGAGGTGAGTGTCCTGGAGCTGCCACCAGAAGAAAACAAAGCAGAGAACCAACAGAGAGATTTTGTGTCAGAGGGGCTCCCAGTGCCCGTCCCTCGAGAGGCCTGGGTTGAGGAGCAGCAAGCGGAGCCGTGCAGCCCAGGGCCGCTCCGTGCCTCGTCTGCCTCCCTGCAGGGCCAAGCCCCCGTGGGACACGCGGCTTCTCCCGCCCAGGCCCTCCATGGGCAGCCGTGTGCCCCCAGGAAACGTCCCTCCCGCTCCAGGCGGGCGCTGCGGGCGCTGCGGGGGCTGTTCCGCTGTCCCTGCCTGAGGCCACGGCCCGAGGACTGAGGGAGATGAGGAGCAGCTCCGAGCAGCAGGAGGCTCAGCCCTGGTGGCCCTGTGGCTCTGCCCTCCTGTGCAGGCACACCAAGCAGCTCGCATGGAGTCTCTGGCTGTGCTTTCCCTGCCCGGCTCGGCTCCCCCAGGCTGGGGCTGGAACGGGACGGCCCCGCTCCCACCGGTCCCGCTCCTCTGGTGTCGCAGCAGCAGCTGCTCCGGTCAGCGCAGGGGGATGGAGAAGAAAAGGAAGATGGAGACGATGAAGAATATGAAGACGACAATGACGACAAGGCAGATGATGGCCAAGATAATGAAGAAGAAGATAAAAGTGAAGAACATGGTGACGACAAAGCAGACAACGATGAAGACAATGAAGATGAAGACTAAGAAAAGGGAGAAGACCAAGAATAATTTCAAAATGCATATAAGAATAGTCATAATTTAAGAATTCATAGAAGATTAGGAAGAGGAATAGGAATAGGAATAGGAATAGGAATAAGAATAGGAATAAGTATTTAGAAACACATAGAAGAAGCAGAGAAGAATAGATACAGTAGCATATAACAAGTAGTTAGAATAGCTAAGAAGAATAGCTAGAAACAAAGGAAATTATAAAAAGAAGTATAATTGAAGAATACAGAAATTAAAATAAAATTGAATGAAGAAAAAAACCTAGGAATTTGTTTTTATTACATATTGTGTATTAATATTACAGTTTATTATACAAATACATGAATATACAAGATATTGTAATATTGATACATAATAATTTTCCGGTCACCCTGTGCCAATCCCTGCCCATCCTGCCAGGTAATTACTCCTTTCAAAATTCCTTCAGGGCTGATTCCCTGGAGCCAGGCCGGGTGTGTTCTCAGCAGCCCTGCCTGCCCTGAGCACCCTGTGCAGGCCGGGAGGGGTTTCCCCGGTGCAGCCCCAGCTGAGGCAGCAGCAGCTCTGTGCTGTTCCTGACACATCCCTGTGGCAGCAGCTGCACAGGGCTGTGCAGCCAAAGAGCCAGAGCAGCGCACACAGCACTGCAGCAGCACCGCAGCTCTGGGGCTGGGCTGATCCTGTTGCCTGAAGAACATGAAAAAAATAAGTATAGAATAATATTAGATACTTTAAAGTACATATTGGAAGACAAGAAGAAAAAAACTAGAAAGAGCAAGGTGAGTAAGAGTAAGAATAATAATTGAATAATTCACAAATGATAACATTTTATTAATAATGTAGGAACAGCCCCAGGGTCTGTACTCTGGCACAGGGACAGCACCCAAGAAGCGGCTGGAGCTGTGCCAGGAGGGATTTAGGTTGGATTTTCGGGCAAGGTTCTCCCCACAGAGGGTGCAGGGCACTGCCCAGGATCCCCAGGGATGGGCTCAGCCCTGAGGCTGCCAGAGCTCCAGGAGCGTTTGGAGCCTGGGCAGCGCCCTGCTGGCAGCAGGGACCCAGCCCCGGCCCCGGGCTCTGTCCCCGCGGCGCCGCAGAGCCCAGGGGACACCTGCGAGAGCAGCTGCGGTGCTCGGCCATTGCTCTGCTGCCACCGGCACCAGGACCCCCAAAAACACCTCCCGGGGACCCCCTGATGTCCCCCCGAGGGGCATCTGCGGCTCGACTCGGGAGCGCTGCAAGCTCCAAACATCATGCCGCCCGCACCGGCAGAAAGAATTAAATACGGAGCCCCAAATATATTTCGTGTAATCTCCAAATATCCCTTCAAAAAAACCACCCAGGATATTTGGGGCGAGCTCCCCCTCCCCGGGCACCTGCGGGATTTGGGGGGCGATGGTCTGGGGGCGAAGGAGCTGCGGATACAGAGAGCGGGGAACGCACGTGGTGCCTCCTCTTGATCCTCTTTATCCTTCCTCCTCCTCTGTCTCTCCTCTTCCTCCTCCTCCTCCCCTTCCTCCTACCCTCTGGCCGGGCCGGGACACAAAGGGAAAAGGCCCGGTGACCCCCTGGCTGGGGGGATCGGACCTTTGAAGGAGAAAATGGGAAAGAGGTGGGAGAGGGGGGACAGCAGGAAGTTGGACCCACTGAGGGTCCCCCAGTTATCCCCAGGACCCCCCAAGCCCCGTCCCAGCCCCGCCAGTTCCCTCCACACCCTCAGCTGAGTGGGGGGCTCAGCCCAGGACCCGTCGTCGTTCGGGGCTTCCCCGAGTGCAGCGAACGGGAGAGTTCCCGGCTCGGAGCAGCCCCAGCAGAGGAGGGGATCCTGTCCCTCTGTGAGGGCATTTAGGGCTCTTCAGGTCCATTTGAAGAGGAATTTTTCTCTTTTTAAGTTTATGGGGTGGATCCACCACTTACAAGGGTGCTTTTTCCTCTCCATTTTAGGGTGTTGTGGGCCACAGTCCCCCAAGGCCCCTTTTAAGGGGGGATCATGACGGCTTAAAGTGACATTTGTAGGGAAGCCCCCACTACAACCCCCTGTAGGGGATATTTTGCCTCCAGGGTGGATTTTAGGGATTGTCTCTACCATCGTAGCTTTAAAGAGCCGTCAATTGGAAGCCACACTGAAACTGCACTTAAAAGAGCAACACCATTCCCATTGATTCCGGCAGCGGAGCCCCGGGGGTTTGGGGTTCCCGGGAGGTTTTGGGGTACCTGGGCGATGCCGGTGACAGAGCTGGGACCCCGTGCCGGGTATGAACCTTCTCACTGCGCTCGGGCAGCGCCAGCGTGTTCAGGGAGATCCTGGGGGGACCGGGGGGTTCTCTGCAAATCCCGGGGTGTCTCAAATACTAAGGGACCCCCCTGAACTCCCCTCAGTGCTGGATCTGCTGCAAGCATCTCACCCAAAACCCTGAGAACTGTGATGAGTGATAGTCTCGGATTGTTTCTCACTGTCTGCCGCACTGCACAGAACACCCCAGGCATAGCACTCCAGGAGGGAACTTCCATGGGTTTCTTCCACTTCTGGTTTCATCCCTGCCATATTTCCAGAGACATTCCTGGCAGGTGTGCCCCAGGTCATGTGTGAATTCCTCAGCCTCGATCTCCTCAGTTTCTCAGCACCTCTTGGTGACCTGGGCAGCGCCGGCGGCCACCACGAATGTCCCGGATCGCAGCTGGAAGGAGAGGAATTCCCGGCCGTCCTTGGCGAGCCCATGGGATCCGCGGATGCTGCCGTGGGACAGGAGGGCACAGGCGGAAACCTCCTGCAGCAGGGGTTCCCTGGATGCAGCAAAGGGAGCTCCAAGGGTCCCCGGTGTCCCCACCTGCAGCACAGGGCGGGGAAAGCCGGGATGGCCGGGAATAGGGGTCAAGGGTGTCCCCAGTGTTGAGGGAAGGAGGGGCTGGGTGCTGGGAAAGGCAGGAATAGGGGTGCAGGGGGTCTCTGGGTTAAGGAGAAGGGGACTCTGCGGGCCAGGAGAGGCGGGATGGCCGGGAAAGGGGTGCCGGGGTTACTGGTGCCGGATCAGGGGGTGCAGGGTGGAACGCATGGCCGGGAATGAGGGTTCGGGGGGATCAAGGCGCCCGGGAATGGGGATGTAGGGGTCTCTCCGTGCTCCGGAATGGGCGATCAAAGAGTCCCGGGGCCGGGGGTCCCCCCTTAGCTCTGGCCGCCCCCCGGGGCCCCCAGGAGCGCCCCAGCCCCAGCGCTGGAGCCATGGCGCTGCTCGGCTGCGGCCCCGCCCCTGAGCAGCCTCCGGCCCCGCCATTGGCGCCGCTCTTTCCTGTCAGCCAATGGGAGCCCGAGTGTTCAGAGGCGTCACCGGTCGCCGGACAGATCCCGGCATTGCCGCCGCTGCGGAAGGGAAAAGTGAAACCACCCGAGGGCAAAAGAGGGGGGAGGTCGCGGGCCAATTCCCGGGAATTCCCCTGGATCCCCTCCCGGGATCCCCCGGGACCCTCCTCGGCCGCGCACTGCGGGACCCCCGGGCCGGGCTGTGCTCAGCTCCCGGGGCCTGCGCTCCAGCTCTGCCTGCAACCCGCCGCCTCCGGCCCAAAGCGGGGCAAGCACCGCCAGCCGCGGATCCATTTTTTCCTGCGCTGCGGCTCCGAGCCCCGGCGGAGCAGGACTGGGCGCTGCCACTGCGAGCCCTGATTGCCAATCTCCTTCTCTCTCTTTCTCCTGTTCTCTCCCTTTGCTGTGGGTGATCATCAATCCCAGAGCGGCCGGAGAGCCCCGTGCCCAGGTCGGGTTTCCCAGGAAAGGGAGGCCTTGGGGGGACGTCCCTGGGCCCGCCGGGAATGGGGGTCTGGGAGACCTCGAAGTTAAAAACAACCAGAACCGAAATCTTTAACTAAGGAGCTCTTCATTACTAAAAGTAGCAGGGAACCAAAGTGAATGTTCTACGGCAGTACCGTTGTCTAGCCAGGCAAGAAGCGAGGTACCAGACATACAAGAAAGGATTTTTCAGGCTGGTGGAAGTGCCCATGGACTTACTGTGTCTGGTGTTGTTTAGGGCTGTTTGTATGTAAAGTAGCTTTAGAGAAGATGGTGAGCTTACAACTGGAGGACGAAGGCAATTTTTAGCAGCTGGTCCCGTAGCTGACTGTATGGTGTCCGAAGGGTTCCCGAATCTTGTACTGGCTCGCTGTTCCAGGGGCTGTTTCTCTTCAAGGGAACTCCCCTGAAGAGTGGTGTTTCGGGAGCTTTGCGATTTTACACGTTGGGCGCGTTCTTTCAATTGATGGACAGGAGGGGAGCAGCAGCAGCCAGGCCGGAAATGAGGAAGGGGAGAGGGCGAAGTGGGAAGTAACAGGGAAAAAACTGGAACCGGGAATACAACAAACTGGATTTAAGGAAGGGAATACAACAACTGGATTAAAGAATGAACTGGGGTCATACAGAACAGTGTATCACATGATAAGGTAAGTGACAATTCCAACTCTCTAACAATCCTCATTTACAGCCTTCAGGGGAGATCATTTATCACAGTGCTGCAGCTCAGTATTAAATCTGTTTTTTGCTGATTCCCGTGCTGGGGATTTTTTAAATGCTCTCAGCCCCTGGCTCATAACAGGGTGAAGGAGCCCTGGCCCAGGCTCTGGCCCTGGGACACGGGGACGCTGCCGGGGGGTCCCTGTCCCCCTGTGCCACCCCCAGGGCCCGGCCCCTGTCCCCGTGTCAGGCTCTGGGGTCGATCTCGTGGAACATCCTCTGGGGGAGGCTGCGGCATGGGGGGCGGGGGGACCTGGGGGGACAGGGGACCCCGCTGTGCATGAGCAGCGTTGGACTGTGAGGGGGGAACGGGGCAGAGTGACCTCCCCAGTGACCTCACACAGCCCTGTGATATCACACAGCACCCTATGATGTCACACAATACCACCCTATGATGTCACACAGCTCTGTGATGTCACACAGCACCCTATGATGTCACAAAATCATTGTGATGTCACACAGCTCTGTGATGTCACACAGCACCCTATGATGTCACACAGTCATTGTGATGTCACACAGCCCTGTGATGTCACACAACCCATGTGATGTCACACAGTCCTGTGATGTCACGCAATCCATGTGATGTCACACAACCCCCAGTGATGTCACATGGCCACATGTGCTGTCACTCAGCCCTGTGATGTCACACAGCCCCTGTGATGTCATACAGCACCCTGTGATGTCATATAGCCCCTGTGATGTCACACAGCCTCTGTGATCTGTGAAGTCACAGTCATTGCTGTGATGTCACACAATCTGCCCTGGGATGTCACACGGCCATTCTGTGATGTCACATCCTGCTCCAGGATGTCACAGCCCCTCTCTGATGTCACATAGCCACCCTGTGATGGCAGAACACACCCTCTGGTGCCACAGCCTTCTCTGGGACATCACACAGCTGCTCTGTAATGTCACAGCCTGCTGTCTGATATCACAGAGCCACCCTCTATGATGGCACAGTCTCCTCTGTGACCTCACTGCCCTCTCTATGGTGTCACACAACCGTCCAGTGCTGTCACAGCCCACTCAGCAATATCACAGCCTGTTCTGTGATGTCACAGCCCAATCTGTGACCTCACACAACCCACCCTGTGCTGTCACACAGCCCCTTTCTGACATCACAGCTGCTCTCTGGCTCCATGACACAGCCACAGAGGTGCTGCTGTGCCACAGCCCCCTCTGGGACATGACACAGCCCCTGCCAGTGCTGAGCACTGTGAGCTCTGCCTGTGCCCTGCTCGTGTCCCTGCCATGCCCTGGCAGTGCCCCAGCCCTGCTGGGCTGTCACAGGAGCTGCTCCTGGGCAGAGCTGTCTCTCTGCAGCGCTGCCCTTGCCAGGAGCTGCCTCTGTGCTGGAGCCTGGCCCAGCTCAGCAGCACAGGCACAGCAAAAGGACTTGAATCACCCTCTCAGGGCTTTGGTGCTGTTGGCATCAGACTCAGTCCCTGAGAGAGTGTGCGCAAGAAACTTCTCAAGAGCTCCAAGTGAGATTGAAGCACTGAAGTTTCTCATATTTAACTAGATCTCAGTGAGGGACAGGACTGAGAAAGTGTCCCCAGGTCCCAGTTAGAGCAGAGCACTGGAGGCACTGATGGCAGGTGGGGAAAAACAAGGGAAAGGTGTCTCTGGTGCTGAGCACAGCTGGATGTGTTTCAGGAATGCAAAGGGCCAAGGCCTGAGCCCCAGCCCCTGGCAAGGCAGATCCTGTCCCTCCCTCATTGCTCAGGGCTCTTCCCAGGGCACTGGGCTCTGGGGATGTGCAATGCCCAGGGCAGGACCATGGGGCAGCCCCTGCCAGGCTGCTGAGCAGGGACAAGGAGGCAATGAGGCCCCAGCACAGCAAGGCTCACTTGTCCCCTGCTGGCCTCAGGCCCAGGGCCAGCAGCCATGGCCCAAGTGCTGCAGCAGTTGGCTCTGGCAGGGCCTTTCAGCTGCTGCCCATCCCTGTGCCCTCTGCAGCCCAGGCTGTCCTACAGTGTCCATGCCCTGTGCCTCTGTCCCTGCAGGCTGTCGTCATCCCCTGGCTGCTCCACCTGGCTGGTCCTTCCTTTGCTGACAGCTCTGCATCCTGCCTGCCTCTGCCTGGCTGCACAAACCTTGGGATTGATACCAAATGGTTTAATTCAATTTTTACTGTGCCTATGAAATTTTAGCACAGGAACAAGCCATGCAGGGGCTACTTTCCCTGCAAGGTTGGTTGGAGGAGAATAAGAAGACATCTGGCTTAAGGATGCAGTGATAGAAAAAATGACTGAACCTGGGAACTTCACGTGGGATTTATGGAAATGGGTAAATTGCAATAGACATGTAGTGACTGAATATAAACAACACCAATGTAGAATCACATGTGCATGTAAGGTTAGGAGTTATCCCACATTGGACCTGAGGCCTGAAAATATTAGTGAAAACAAATTAGTTTCAAGGCATCTTATTCTGATGTTTCTGAGATTTGGTTACAGCAGGGCCTCACAGAACCAAGGATCAACTGTTGCACTACGGAACTTCAAGGAACTATGAGGCCTTTTGACACTGTGGGAACTCATGGAACCAAAATCCATTTCGACAGTGTGGGGTTACATCGAACCTATGGTCCCTTGTAATACTTCAGATTAAAGGAGACCATTGTGGCACTGAGAAACCTCATGGAACCAAAAGTACATTGTGACAGATAAAGGCCTCATGGACCCAAGGGGTCATTATGACACTGTGGGGCCACATGGAACCAATGGTCCATTGTTTTACTGCACATCCAAGGAGGCCATGGTGACACCATGGAACCTCCTGCAGCTGTGGGTGCATTGTGACACAGCCTCACGGAACCAGGGAGTCCATTGTGACACTGCAGGACCTCACAGAACCAAGGTGACCATGTTATACTGCAGAACCTCGTGGGACAAAGGGTCCATGGTGACACTGCAGAACTGTTGCTGAGAGTATGAAAGCTCATGGAACCAGAAGTGCATTGTGACCAAGGGGCCATTGTGACACTGAGGAACCTCATGGAACAAAGGGTCCATTTACACTTTGGGGACTCATGAAAACAAAGTTCCACTGTGTCACTGTAGGGCTTCATAAAACAATGGAGACTATTATGAAACAGAATCACAGAATGAACAAGACTGGAAAAGACCTTTGAGATCATTAAGTCCAGCCTATGACCTAACATCCCCTCATCAACTTAACCATGGCTCTGGGTGCCGTGTCCAGGCTTTTTTTAAATGCCTCCAGGGACGGTGACTCCAGCACCACCCTGGGCAGAAAAATCCAATGCCCAATCACTCTTTCAGAGAAGAATTATTTCCTGATGTCAAACCTAAACTACCCCGGCTCATCTAAAGACTGTGTTCTCTCATTCTGTCAGTGGTTGTCTGGGAGAAGAGACCGACCCCCACCTGACTACAACCTCTGTTCAGGGAGTTTTAGAGAACCTCACTGGAGAGCATTGTAGCCATTGGGGCCACTGTAGCACAGCAGGGCCCCATGGAATCAAGGGGAGCACAGTGACAGTGTGGGGCTCCATGGGACGAAAGGGCCATTGTGACACTGTGGAATCAAGGAGACCATTTTTACACTATTAGGCACCCTGGAACCAAAGGATAATTGTGACACTGTAGGGCCTTATGGAACCAAGGGCACAAGAGCATCACTGTGGGCTCCAAGTGACCAAGGGGGCATTGTCACAGGGCAGAACCAAGGAGAGCATTGTGACACTATGGGGCATCATGGGACCAAGGGTCCATTATGACAGAGCAAGCCCTTATGAAGGCATTGGAAGCAAATTTTACAGTTTGAGGCTTCGTGAAATCTAAGGGCCATTGTGGCATTTCAGGACATTTTTGAACCAAGGGGACCCTAGTGACACTGTGGGGCTCAATGGAAGCAAGGGGCCATTGTTACACTGTGGGGTCTCATGGGATCAATGTCCTCTTTTGACACTGCAGGGCCTTATGGAATCATGGAGACTATTGTGATACTACAGGCGATGCCTTGGAGTTGCTACCTAGAGCAGAGGCTAGACTTAAGAGAATAAAGTGGGTATTTATTAAAGCATTCGCCCTGGGCAGTCAAAAGCCTCCTAGAGGCTACACCCAAGATGGACAGTGGTCATGAGTTTTTCAGATAGATATAAGTTTGGTCCATTTGCATGTCAGGGTTAGTCCTCCAATTACAGCTTCAGGTAATGAAGTCATATTCCCCCAGTTTGCTTCCCCCCCTCCCCAGTTCACTTCTGTTTATACTTTTAGGAGCCTGAGGTTGTAGGGTGCCCTTGAATTTCAAGCCTAGAGGAATTGTTTTGTCTGACCAAAATGTGAAGACAGTTAACTAACACTTTACATGGAGTTTAGAGTTATGGACTAATTCAGTACAGGATTTGAAAAGGTTAAAATCTTAAGGCATCACAGTCCTCACTGAACCAAAGGAAGAAAGTGAAACTTTGCATCCCCGTGGAACCATGGAGTCCATTGTGACACTACAAGGTGTCATGGAAGCAAGGAACCATTGTGACATTATGGGGTCTTGTTGGGCCAAGGGGTGATTGTGTCACTGTGTGGCACCATTGAACCAAGGAGTCCATTGTGACACTACAGGGCCCCATGGAACTAAGGATTTATGTAACTATGCAGGAACCCATAGAACCAAATGTCCATTATGACATTCTGGGACCTCATGGAATCATGATGACACTTTCAGGCTTCATTGCATCAAGGAGCTCTGCAGGGTTTAATGGAACCAAGGAGACCTTTCTGCCGTTGGGAGTCCCCATGGAACCAAGGGACCCCTGTGTCCTGGTTTGAAGGACAGGTGTCTGCTGATAAAGGCAGAAGTTTTCCTTTGAAATAGAGACTTTAATTCCACTCCCCCCAAGTATTATAATTGTTTGAATCAAGGACTCTGAGGCAGAGATAAGGGGGTAGGAATAACAGCTCTTTTGCTAATATATCTAACCATACAAGCAGAAACAATAGCAGTTGTTAAAGTTACCAATAAAACAGAACAGATAACTGGGTTCCAGTCCCTTTTTAAGCTGCAGGCACGCTCTCTCTGCACTTGGTCCCGGTGTTCCAGAGGACCAAAGCTCGACAGCTGCCGAGGGCAGGCGGGAGTGGAGGCGGGAGGGGCGGCAGCGGCCACGCCGGTCTCAGGTGGGAACGGGCTGGAGCGGCGGCTCCTCGCTCACCGTGTGTGTCCGGGGGATCAGCTGTGTCCGCAGAGGCAGGAGGCTGGAACGGGGCAGATGCAGGGCAGGTGATCACAGAGGGTCTGGCTCTCCTGTGTTCAACCACGTGGGGCTGGAGATGGGGCATCCTGCTCCGAGTTCCACGGAAAACAGGAGTCCCCTCCAGAAGCACGAGTTGCCCCTCCAGGAACCGTTCCCAGCAACCCCTTTTGTCTGGAGTCATCAGAGATCCTGGATGTAACCCGGCCAGCTCCATTGGCATGATAATGGGAAAAATTCTTTAAATTGATATAGTAATAGAAAAACACTCAACCCCCAACACCACCCCGTCCCATCCCATCCATCCTATCCCAGGTGGTTAAAGGTCGAATTTGATAGTTCAGGTTGGAGTTGAAGTTCAAGGTTGGATTTGGTGATCAAAGGTTGTATTTGAAAAGTTGGGTTTGAAGGTCCAGGTTTGGGTTTGGTGGGCAACACTGGGAAGCAATGGAATAACGGCATTCCAGGCACTGAGAATTTAGAATCCTCTCGCTTCCCTCCCAAATCCCCATGGAATAACAGTATTATGGGCGCTGAGAATCTTGAATCCTCCAGTTCCCATCCCATATTCAAATGGAATAATGGCATTCCGGCTGTCGAGAATTTAGAATCCCCAATAAGCTGTCCTAAAATTCCATCAAATTCCAAAGGAGTAACAGCATTCTGGGTGTTAGAAATTTAGAATACTCCAGTTCCCCACCCAAATTCCCATTCAATAATGCCATTCCGGGCACTGAGAATTTAGAATCCTTCAGCTGACCTCCAAAATTCCCACCAAAACCATGGAATTTCACCATTCCAGGCTTAGTGAAGTGTGAATCCCAAAGTTCTCCTCCCAAATTCCCATGGAATAATGACATTCCTGTTGTTGGGAATTTTGAACCCTCCAGTTCCCCTTCCAAATTCCCATGAAATAATGGCATTCCAGGCATCAGAAATTTCAAATCATCCATATGCCCTTCCAAATTCGCATGGAATTACGGCATCCTGGGCATTGAGAATTTAGAACCCCTCCTGCTTCCCTCCCAGATTCCCTATTCCCTATTTCCATAAACTATGGAAATACAGCATTCCCGGCACTGGGAATTTAGAATCCTCTATCTCTCCTCTCAAATTCCCATGAAATAATGGCATTCCAGGCATCAGGAATTTTGAATCGTCCATATGCCCAAATTCCCATGGAATAACAGCCTTCCTGGCATGGGAAGAATCCTCTAGTTTCCCTCCCGACTTCCCATGGAATTACAGCATTTTAGGCATTAGGAATTTGGATTCACCAGTTCACTTCCCAAATACCCACTGAATACTAGAATTCTGGGCTCTAGGAATTTGGAATCCCCCAGTTCCGCACCCAAATCCCCATGGAATAACAGTATCCAGCGCATTGGGAACCTTGAATATTCCAGTTCCCCTCCTAAATTCTCATGGAATAATGGAATTCCGGGTATTTGGAATTCAGAATCCATCATATGCCCTCCCAAATTCCCACCAAATCCCATGGAATAACAACATTCCAGGTGTCAGGAATTTCAAATGCTCCAGTTCCCCTCACTAATTCCCACGGAATAACGGCTTTCTGGGTGTTGAGAGTTTAGCATCCTCCTGCTTCCGTCCCAGATTCCCACCAAAACTATGGACTTACAGCATTCCTGGGGTCAGGAATTTAGAGTTCTCCAGCTCTCCTCTCAAATTCCCACCAAAACCATGGAATTGCAGCATTCTGGGTGTCGAGAATTTTGAGTCCTCCAGTTCCCTTCCAAATTCCCATACAATACCATCTTTCCAGGATTTTTGATTCCTCCCTGTGCCCTCTTAAATCCCCACAAAAACCTTGGATTTACGGCATGCGAGGTGTTGGAAACACTGGGGGTCAATGGGAGCTACTACTCTGTACTGGGGAAACTGGACATGACTGGGACCATGCTGAGAGGGACTGGGATCATCTATGGAGTGACTGGAACTGTGCTGGGGCAACTGGGATCACACTGGGAGCAACTGGAACTATGCTCAGAAGGATTGGGATCATACTGGATCATACTGGCAGCAACTGGGACTGCACTGAGGGTTATTGGGAGAGGCTCTGAGCAATTGGGATCAGTCTGGAAGAACCTAAGTACACCTGGGAGTGACTGGGAACATGCTGGCAGCAACTGGGATGCACTGGGAGAGACTGAAACCACAGTCAGGGGAAATGGGAGCAACTGGAACCACACTAGATGATAATGGGAGCAGCTGTGCCCATGTCAGAGTCAGAGTCATACTGGGATCCTACTGGAACTACCTGGGATCGTACTGGGAATGACTGGAATAGTACTGGAAATGTCAAAAAATGACTGGGATCACACTGCAATCAGACTGGGAGTGACAGGAAAAGTGCTGGCCACAACTGAAGCCATACTGGGAGTGACTGGGAGTCACGCTGGGCATGACTGGAATAATACTGGGAGGACCTGGGAGTGACTGGAGTCATACTGGAGGTGACTGGAACCATAGTGGGGGTGAGTATGGGTCCTACTGGGATCATCCTGGGAGCCACTGGGGTTAAAGTGATTGGGAATGGAAATTGACTGGGGGTTATTGGGAATTACTGGGCCCACGTTGGGACAAAAATGTGGACACATTGGGAGCAACTGGGATCAACTGGAAGGTACTGGAATCATGCTGAGGGGACTGAGTCCATAAAGGGATCATACTGGGAGCAACTGGAATATGGGACACTGACAGAAACTGGGATCTGGCTGGAGAAAACCAGTTTTGAGGTGACATCCCTCTTGGCTTTTGAAGCACAAAGAGATGAAGACACAAAAACTAAGGCCAAAATGAAAGAATAACCAGGCAGGTGTCTTTCCAACATGGATCACAGGGAATGTGGGTCACCAGGGCTCTGCCCAACACGGGTTGGGCAGTGGGGGATGGAGTTGGAGCAGCACACGAAGCTCTTCCCGCACTCAAGGCGCTCGCAGGGCTTCCCTTACCTGTGCCTCCCTTGGTGTCTGGTCAAGGTTGAGCTGCAGGTGAAGCTTTTCCCACACCACTCACACTCATAGGGCCTCTCCCCAGTGTGGATCCGTTGGTGGTGGATAAAAGTGGAATGCTGCCTGAAGCCCTTCCCATAGTCCCCACACTTGTGTGGCCTTTCCCCAGTGTGGATCCTCTGGTGGCGGATCAGTCTGGACCTCCATCTGAAGCTCATCCCACACTCCCCACTTCTCCCCATCACGAAGCTGCTCATGGACCACCAGGTCCGAGCTCCGGCTCCGTCTCCAGCTGCCTGCCCAGCCCAGGCTGGGTCTTTCCTCCTCAGATTCCCGTGATCTGTGTTTGCAGCCCCTCCTGGTGCAGCATCTCCGCGGCTTTTCCTCCCCCCTGGATTCCTGTGCCATGGAGCCACTGCAAACAGCCTCTTCCACGAGGCTCTGCTGCAGGGATTTGTCCTCCCTGGTCTTTGTGCTCAGCTCCTTGTCTGGGCGAGGAAGGACAAGGAGAGGTTGGGATTTACCTCCGTGCCAGAAGGAAGGGGAAGGAGATCCCCCCAGCACGTCCCCGGCAGGTTGGTGTCGGCAGAGAGTTTGTCCTGCAGCCGGGGCCATGCTGGGCTGGGAGATGGAGCAGGACAGAGGGGGAAAGGGGCACTGACTTCCTCCTCACCTGCCTGGGGCTCCTGGGCCATCTTCCTCTTCCTTGCAGCCTCCTCCTCCACCATTGGGCCAATGGCTGGGAATGGGAAATCTGGTTTGGGGAAAAACAAGGGATGAGCGTGTTGTGTTGGGGGTTCCTCCAGCCCAAGTCCATCTCTAGAAGTTCCCAGGCACCTGGGGTCCATCAAAACCTCCCAAACACCAACACTCAGCCCTGAAAATACCGCCCAGGAGTTCCTGGGAATGCTCCCTCCTCTTTGGTGTTTGGGGGTTGTCCCTGTCCCAGCTGCTGGGGTCACGCTTCTATTGGGGGTCCCCCATCTACCCGGTGCCCGCCCTCCCCAGGCTGCTGGGAGTCCCAGGAATCTGAAAGGCTCTCCCCTCTTCCCTCTCTCCATTTAGGGATGCTGGGGGATTTTGGTGTCCCGGGGTCCCTTATCCCCTTATTCTCTGCTTTGGGGTGCTGGGGGTCCAAGGAGTCCCCCTGGCCCTCTCCAGGCTGTTGAGGGTCCTGCCAATGGCAGTGCTCCCCCCTCTCTGGGCTCCCCATTTTGGAGTCCTGGGGGACACAGGGCTCTGCTCCTCCAGGCTGCCTCTGCCGGCAGCCGCCACCAGGACCCCCCAGTGTCCCCTCACGGGGCATTTTCTGCTCAGTTTTGCAGTTCTGCATTCTCCAAACATCCCTTCAAGAAATCCCAACCCAGGGACCCGCTGGGATATCTGGGCTGAGCTCCCCCTGCCCGGTCACCTGCGGGGGTGATGGTCCCATGGATGGGGGAGCTGTGAATTAAGGGAGCGCTTGACTTCGTTCCTCCTTCCTCTATTACTGACCCTCCTTTGTCTTTCCTCTTCCATCCCTCCTCCTCCTTCCTGACTCCCCCGTCCCCCCACCGACTTCCATCCCTTCTCGCTCTCCTCCTTCATCCCTCCTCTCCCATCCCTCCTCCTCCTCCCCAGCAGCAGCGACACCCTCGGTGCCCCGTTCCCGAGCCCTCGCAGCCCGCGGGAGGAGCGGGGATGGAGCCGGGACAGGTCGGGATGGGCAGCGCGGGGCTCTCGGCTGCTCCCACCCGCTGGGGCCGGGGGGAACCCGGCCGGGGAAAGGGAGAGGGAAACTGGGAAAACCGGGGGGCTGCAGATCCAAACTGGGGCTTGGTGGGGAACCCGGGGGGCGACTTCCAGCACTTGGGGCTTCTCTCAGGAGATCTGGGATCACAGAGAGGGGTGGGCGATCCCAGGAGTGGCACCACTGGGAGGGACTGGGCTGTACTGGGAGAACTGGAACCTTCCCGGGCTCACTGGGAGTGACTGGGAGCATGTTCAGGGCAACTGGGGTATACTGGGAGCACCTGTGACCTTACTGGTATAATATGTAATATAATGTAATTCGTGTAAAGTTGAATTAATGTAGAATAAGCAATTTCTGTATGAGTAAAGTAATAAAAAACTTAAAAACCAAAAGCTGCAAAGGGAGGAACAGGGATTGCTTAAACGCAACACTGTAACTACTAAGAAAAGCTGAAGAGCTCGGGTTAGCAAGACAATAGACGTAGCCACGGTGGAGATGGCTCTGTCCAGGGAACACCCAAAAGATAAGAGCCCGATAAGCACCCACAATTAAGGTAATCAGAGCCATCAAGAAAAGTACATCTGAATGCCCGTTTCCAGCAAACCAAAATCTGCAAGTTACATCTCAATTTCATCTTCCTGTAAACATGAACTTGCCTTCATCAAAATTCATCATCTCCCAGGATATGGTTTTATCCAGCTCAAGGCGGTGAAAGAAAACTACATGAATATGCTGAACGACAAGAGAAGACAAAGACCTCCGCTCCGGGCAAGGAAAAACTGTATAAAAACAGGGCTAACTAAAGCGGAGAGTTTGAATCATTGTGTGTTCACCCGATGCCGACCCCGGGCTCGGCATTGTCCTTTTTGATTGTGGCTGTCGAGGACCGTGTTTCAGGCGCAAAATAAATATCGCTTATTTTAATCATATTTAATTCTGCTTGATCTCGTTTTTATCTATAACACTGGAGTGACTGGAACCACACTGGGAAATATCAGGACCATGTTGGGGAGAACTGGGACCACGCTGAGGGACACTGGGAGTCAGTTGGAACTACTAATCTGTACTGGGGGAACTGGGCATGACTGGGACCATGTTAAGAGAAACTGGGATCATCTATGGAGTGACTGGGACTGTGCTAGGGGCAAATGGAGGAACTGGGAGGAAATTGAACCATGCACAGAAATACTGGGATCATACTGGATCATACTGGCAACAGCTGGAACTGCTGTGAGAGTGACTGGGAAAGCCTGTGAGCAACTGGGATCAGTCTGGAATCAGCTGGGGACAACTGGGAGGGACTGGGGACATACTGGCAACAACTAGGATACACTGGGAGAGACTGAAACCACAGTGAGGGGAAATGGGAGCAATTGGAACCACACTGGATGATAATGGGAGCAGCTGTGCCCATGTCAGAGTCACACTGGGATCCTACTGGAACTACCTGGTATTGTACATGGAGTGACTGGAATAGTACTGGGAATATCTGAGATTGACTGGGACCACACTGCAATCAGAGTGGGAGTGATAGGAAAAGTCCTGGCCACAACTGTAACCATACTGGGAGTGACTGGGAACAACTGGGCCCACACTGGGAGTGACAGGGATTCACTCTGGGCATGACTGGAAGAATACTGAGAGGATCTGGGAGTGACTGGTGTCACACTGGAAATGACTGGAACCATACTGGGAGTGACTACAGGTCCTACTGGGATCATCCTGAGAGCCACTGGGATTGGGGGAATGGAAACTGTCTGGGAGTTACTGGGAGCAACTGGGCCCACATTGGGAGGAAAATGTGGACACATTGGGAGCAACTGGGATCAACTGGGAAGGTACTGGAACAATGCTGAGGGGACTGAGGCCATGACAGGGATCATACTGGGAGTAACTGGGAGTATGGGACACTGACAGAAACTGGGATCAGGCTGGAGACAACTGGGAGTAACTGGGAAAGACTGGCATCATTCTGAGGTAACTGGAACCTTACTGGGGAAACTGGGATATAATGAGAGTGTCTGAAACCACACTGGGGGACAGGAACCAGGCTGGGGTCAACTGGGAGAAAGTGGGACAATGCTGAGAGAGACTGGGGCTATTCTAGGGATCATCCTGATAGGAACTGGGAACAGCTGGAACTATTCTGGCAGCAACTGGGATCATCCTGGGATCACAGGGAGAGCAGCTGGGTCCATGCTGGGTGAGGCTGAGTCACACTGAGGGTGACTGGACTCATACTGGGATGGACTGGGAGTGGCTGTGAACAACTGGAATCATGTGGAAAGCAACTGGGAAGAAGGGAAAGTGACTGGCAGCATGCTGGGGGTGACTGGGATATACTGGGAGAGACAGGGAGTCACAGGGATTGTACTGGAAAAATCCCCCCAGATCCCCCCAAATCCCACTCAAATCCCCCCAAAATTCTCCCAAAACCCCTTGAACCCCCAAAATCCCTGCAAATCCCCCCAATCCCTCCCCCCGCCTCAGAACATCTCCCTGTGGGGCTGCAGCCCCTGGCCCGCGCCGTGCCCAGCAGAGCCCCCAGACCCAACTGGGGCCGGGGGGTCCCAGCAGAGCCCCGGCCACGGCCAGGGCCACCAGCCACACCTGGGGGATGGGGGGGGAGGGTTGGGGGGATTTGGGGCAGATTTGGGGGATTTCGGGGATTTCAGGGAATTCGTGAAGGGCTTTGGGGGGAATTTGGGAGATTTTTTGGGGATTTGGGGGGTTTTGAGAGGATTTGGGGGGATTTCATGGGGACTCAGGGGAGATTTTAGGGAATTTCGAGAGATTTTTTTAAGATTTTGGGTGATTTGGGGCAATTTTGGGGAGTGTTTAGGGTGATTTTGGAGGATTTCAAGGGGGATTTTGGGGGATTTGGAGGGGATTTTGGAGGATTTCAGGGAATTTGTTGAGGGAATTTGGGGGGTTTAGGGGAATTTTAGGAGATTTCAGGGGGATTTTGAGGGAATTTGGGGGGAATTTGGGGGTTTTGGGGCAATTTTGGGGAGATTTTTGGGGGGGAATTTTGGGGAATTTTAGAAGATTTCAGGAAGATTTTGGGAGGATTTGGGGGGAAATTGAGGGGGGGTGGGGATTTCAGGGGAATTCTGGGGAGATTTTGGGGAATTTTGGGAGATTTTTGTGGGACTTAGGGAGATTTTTGGGAGATTTGGGGGGATTTCAGGTGATTTTGGGGGAATTTAAGGGGGATTTTGGGAGGATTTGGGGGTGTTGGAGGGATTTTGGGAGTTTTGGAACAATTTTAGGGGAGATTTTGGGATTTTCAGGGGATTTTGAAGGATTTTTAGAGATCTTTGGGGGTTTAGGGGAATTTGGGAGATTTGGGAAGATTTGGGGGGGATTTAGGGGATTTGGGGGGATTTTGGGGTTTCTCCAGACTCCCTCCAGAACCCCCCAGCCCCCCTCCAAAGCCCCCAGACTCACTGGGGCCCATCCTGGATCGGGGGGGGGCATGGGCCGGTGGAACAGGAGCCACTTCAGGGACCCTCGACACTTTTTGGGGGGGGGGGCACCATGGGAGACCCCCCAAACTGAGGGGGGATCCCCCTCCCCCCAAAACCCCTCAGAGCCCAGTCAGGGTGGGGCTGAGACACCCCCCCCCTCCCCAGGACCCCAAATCAACCCTGGGACCCCCAAAATCAATCCTGGGACCCCCCAAATCCTCCCCCCACCCCCACCAGGAACCCCAAAATCCCCCCCGGGATCCCCAAAACTCTTCCAGGACCCCTCCCTAGAACCCCCAAATTAACCCCGGGACCCCCAAGCCTCCACTGGGACCCCCCCCAGGAACCCCAAAGGAATCCCAAAATCAACCCTGGAACCCCCAAAACTCCCCCAGGACCCCAAAACTCCCTAGACCCTCCCCCAAATCCTCCCAAAAACCCCTCAAGGATCCCCCAAGACCCTTCCCCAAATCCCCCCTAAGATCCTTTCCCAAAACTCCCCCACGATCCCCCCCAGACCCCCCAAAACCCTCAGGACCCCCCTTAGGACCCCCCCCAAATCCCCTCCAGGATCCCTCTTAGGACTGTAAGGGAAATGAACCCACAAACACCAGAGGTTTATGTCCAAAAAGGAGACAGAGGAGTCCTTTTTGCTTTATTCGAATAAAGGGAGAGGCCATGGGGCATTCCCCTGGGATCTCTCGAATTTTGGAGGACGCAGCCTCCCTTTTTATCCTATTTTCCCGGCCGCTTTTCCCTCTCTCTTTCCCCATTGGCTGAGGTACTCGAGAGGCACAGACTTCCCGGAACGCCTGACACCTGACATTCCCCTCTAATGTATAACCCTCCCTTTTAATTTTTAATTCTTGTAGAATTCAGTTTTCCCCCTCCCCGTTGCTTCTTTCATCTTCTGTTACCCAATTTTATTTACCAGCAAACCTACAGTTTGTTTGTAAAGGCAAATCTCTTTTTCCATTCATCAATCAGTGTAATCCCTCTCATTGTTTCTTTTATCTATAGGTGCTAACTTTACCTACCAACAGATCTACAGTTTGTTTGTCCGGACCCCTCCCAAAAACCACCAAGGACTCTCAAGACCCCTCCCCAAAATCCCTCCAGTGATCCCACCCTGGGCCCCCTCCCAAGATCCCTTTTAGAAGCTCCAGACCCCTCCTCAAAGCCCCCCCAGATCCCTCCCAAAACCCCCTGGGACCACTCAGGACCCCTCCCAAAATCCCCCAGACACCCCAGACCCCTTTTAGGACTCCCAGACTCCCCCAAGCCCCACACACCCCCCAGGACCCCTCCCAAAATCCCCCAGACCCCTCCCAAAACCCAGCCCAGAACCCCTCAAGACCCCTCCCAAAACCCCCCAGACCCTCCTCAGACCCCCCCCAGGACCCCTCCCCAAATGCCCCAGACTCCACCAAAATCCCCCAAACGCCCCCCCCAGACTCCCCCAACCCCCCCTCCCAGGACCCCTCCCCGAAACTCCCCCAAACCCTCCAGCCCCCCCTTAGGACCCCTCCAAAAACCCCCCAAATGCCCCACGACCCCCCTCAGACCCCATTTTAGGACCCCCAGACCCCCCAAAAAACCCCCAGGCCCCCCAGACCCACTCAGGACCCCTCCCCAAAAACCCCCCAAGCCCCTCTTAGGACCCCCAGACCCCTCCCCAAAACCCACCAAGACCCCCCCAAGACCCCATTTTAGGACCCTCAGCCCCCCCAACCCCCCCAGCCTCCCTTTAGCACCCTCACCCTCCCCCCGACCCCGCCCCTCTCCCACCTGTCCCTGCGCCGCCTCAGCAGCTCCCGCAGCCCCTCGGCCTCTCCCAGCGCCTGCCCCGCTCTCTGCAGCGCCTCCCTCAGCGCCCGCCCGAGCCCGGGGAGGGTCCCGGGGGGATTCCCGGGGGGATTCCCGGGGGGATTCCCGGGGGTCCCGGGGGGTGGGGGGGGAGGGGCCGCCCGCTCTATGGCAGTGCCAGGTCAGAGGGCGCCAATCCCGCCTGGCCTCTGATTGGCTGCAGCGGCGTGGGGGAGGCGGGTGTTGCTGAGGGGAGCCGCGCGCTGATTGGTTGGTTCGGGGAGAGGCGCGCCGCTATTGGCTGGGAGAGGCCCGAGCGCTCGGCAGGAACAGTGTGAGGGCAGAATGGCTGAGGAGGCTGCTGAGGTAGGGCTGAGGGGAGATGGGGAGATTTGGGGGGAATCTGAGGGGAATTGAGGGGTCTGAGGTGCTTATAGGGAAGCTTTGGGGGCAAATGGGGGGATTTAGGGGGGTCTGAGAGAAATTGAGGGGTCTGAGGTGGGTCTGTAATGGATTTGGGAGGCTCTGTGGGGATTTGAGGGGTCCAAGGTGGGGCCAGGGGCAAATGAGGTGCGTTTGGGGGTCTCTGAGGGGAACTGAGGGGTCGGGGGAAGATTTGAGGGGAAATGGGGAATCTGAGGTGAGGCTGGGGGGACATGGGGGAAATTGGGGAGGTCTGAAAATAATTGAGGGGTCTGAAGTGGGTCCCAAATGGATTTGGGGCGATTTGGGGGGATCTGAGGGGAATTGAGGGGTCTGAATTGCGTTTGGGGAGGCTTTGGCAAAACTGCCCCAAAACACCCCAAATCTCAGAGCAACGCCCCAAAATCCCTGAGACATGCCTCAAAACACCCCAAAATCCCAGAGGAATGCCATGAAGATCTTCTTCACCAAAAAGTGACCCAAACCCACCTGAAACACCCCCAAACCTGAAAAGAATGGGCCTGGATTACCCCAAAATTCCAGAGAAACGCCTCAAAACCACCCCTCAATACCCCAAAACAGCCCCTAAACACCCCAGATCCCTTCAGGTTTCCCCAAAATCCCATAGAAACACCCTAAAATCCCTCCAAATCACTCCAAAATGCCTCAAAGCTGCCCCCAAATATTCCAAAATTGCTCAAAACCAGCCCAAAACACCAAAAATCCCAGAAAACTGCCCCAAAAAAGGTCCTGACCCTGCCCCAAACCTCCCACCTGCCCCCACTCCCCCAGGTAAGTTCAGCTTGGACCAAATCCTACTTTCTTTATCACAAATCTTTTTTTCAATCCCAAATCCTTTTTTTCCAACTTCAAAATCTTACTTTGTGCCCCCCAAATATCCTTTTCAGACCCCAAATCCCCATTTCCCAACCCAAATCCTTTTCTGTCCACCCAAAATCCCCTTTTTTATCCAAAATCTCCTTTTTCCACCCAAAATATTTTTCAATCCCAAATCTCTTTTTCCTACCGAAATCCTGACCTCAAATCCTTAATCCCCACCCTAAATCTTCCTTTCCTCCCCCAAATCTCCTTTTCCATCCCAAACCCTCATTTTTCCATCTCAAATCCTTCCCCTTTTACCCCAAAATCTCCTTTTCCCACCACAAATCCTCTTTTTAGGGTTTCCCAGGTGTTTTGGGGGTTCCCCAGGGGTTTTTGGGTTTTTCCCACCCCCAGCATTGTACACAGGGTCTCTCTGCAGACATTGCATATGGACTTGCCCACACCCCAATTAAATCCCAAATCAACCCCAAACCAACCCCAAATAAACTCCAAATGAACCCCACTGTGCCCCCCAGGGCTGGAGTGGTTTTGGGGGGAGTTTGGGTTCTGGTGGGTTTGACCCAAAAGTTTGGTGATGGGGGAGGTTTGATCCTAAAGTTTGGGGAGGTTTGACACCCCAGGGTTTGGGATCAGGGGATTTGACCCCAGAATTTAGGGATTGAGGGGGTTGGACACCCCAAATTTAGGGATCAGAGGGGTTGGACGCCCCCAATATTTCAAACTCCAACATTTGGGAATTGGGGGTTTTGACCCCAAATTTGGGGTTTGGGGGTGTTTGACCTCAGGATTTGGGGGATTTTGATCCCCCCAGGTTTGGGGTAGCGATTGAGATCAAAACAATTCCTTGAAAACAGTGGCAGGATCGGGATTGGGAACAGGATTGGAATTGAGAATGAAATAGGGATTGGGAATGGCAACAGAATCGGGAACAGGAACGGGACTGGGAATGGGATTGGGATTGGAATTGGGAACAGGATCAGGAATGGGAACAGGATTGAGAATGTGAATGAAAGAGGGATTGGGAATGTGAAAGGGATTGGAATTGGGAAAGGGATCGAGATTGGGAATGAGACCGCAATCGGAAATGGGAACAAGATTGGGAATGGGAACAGGAACAGGACTGGGAATGGGAAGGAGATAGGGATTGGGCATGAGATAGGGATTGGGAACAGGAATGGGATCAGGATTGGAATGGGATCGGGAATCAGGAACAGGATTGGGAACGGGATCGGGATCAGGAACAGAAGAAGATTGAGAATGGGAATGGGAATGAGATAGGGATTGGGAACAGGATTGGGAACGGGAATGGGTTTGGGAACAGGAACCGGAATGAGATAGAGGTTGGGAATAGGAATGGGAACCCGGATCGGGATGGTAAAGCTGTGACATAAATGGGTGCCTTGGCTGGAACATCTCAAATTGCAGAAGTAAAACCAGGATGGGCAGGAACAATTTTTCCTGGCTGGGAACTGGAATTCCAGACCCTGGAAGTGTGAGCCATGCAGGACCATCCAGACTGGGATCATGGGGGCTGGGATGACGTGGACTGGGATCCTCCAGACTGGGTCTGCACAGACTGGGACCAGAAGGATCAGGGCCATGCAGACTGGGATTGTTCAAACTCGGATCCCATGGACTGGGATTGTACAAACTGGGCTCACATGGACTGGGATTGTACAAACTGGGATCACACGGACTGGGACTCTACAAACTGGGACCATATGGACCGGGATGGCTGCTCCAGAACTATGGAAACCGAGGCCCCACCCAGGGTCCCTCCCAGTCCTGCCCAGTCCCGTGTGGGGGCGCAGCCAAAACTCCCCGCAGTGAATAAGGAGGTCCCAGAGCGCTCCCGGTGTTGGTCCCTGTCCTGGTCCTGGTTTCAGTCTCAGTTTGGAGCAGTCCTGGAGCGCTCCTGGTGCTGGTTCTGGTCCCGATCAGAATCTTGATCCCAGAGCAGTGATGGCCTTGGTCTCATTCTCGGCCCTATAGTGGTGCCAGTTTTGGTGCCAGTGCCGGTTCTGGTTTCAGTCTCGTTCTTGGTCTCATAGTGGTTCCAGTTCCAGTGCTTGCACCAGTGCCAGTGTTGATCCTGGAGTGCTCCCAGTGCCAATCTCAGTCTCAGTCCCGGAGCTCTCCTGGTGCCCGTCCCAGTGTCGGTGCTGGTCTCAGTCTTGGTCCCAGTACAAATTCTGGGGCTGGTTTCAGTCTCAGTCTCAGTCCCAGCCTTAGTTCCAGTTCTGGAGTGGTGCTGGTCTCGGTTCTGGTGTCGGTTCTGTTCCCAGTCTTGGTCTCGGTCTCCATTCTGATGTTGGTCTCAGTATTGCTGCTGGTCCCGGTCCAGGTGCTCGTCTTGTTCTTGATTTCAAACATTTTAGGTCCATTTGATTTTATAAAAACTGGGATTTTAGACTGGATTTTAGGTTCCTTTTGGATGATCTTAGGCCAATTTTGATGATTTTAGGTCCCCTTTGTGTGGATTTGAGTTCCCTATGGCTGATTTCAGGCCAAACCTGATGGATTTAGGCTGCATTTGAGGCCCTTTTTGGGTGATTTTAGACCTAACCAGGTTCCGTTAGGACTGTGTGGCCCTTTGGCCCCGCCCTTTCCCCTCCCAGTTCCCGCCCCTTTCCTCTCCCAGTTCCCGCCCCTTTCCCCTCCCAGTTCCCGCCTCTTTCCCCTCCCAGTTCCCACCCCTTTCCCCTCCCAGTTCCCACCTTTCTCTTGACCCCGCCCTTTTCCCCTCACAGTTCCCGCCCTTCCCTTGACCCATCCCCTCCCAGTTGGGGATTCGGAATGGGGCAGGACTAGGGAGGGAGGGAGGAAGAGGCGCAGGGGCAGCAGAAGCAGGAGACAAGGTGCGAATCGATCATGAGCCCGGAGCTGACTGAACTCGCAGCCCCCCCGGGACCATCGCCCCCCATCCCGCAGGTGCCCGGGGAGGGGGAGCTCGCCCCAAGTATCCCGGGGGGGGGGGGGTCCCTTGGTTTGGGGTTTTTGGGGGGGATGTTTGGATCGTTCAGGGCTGCAGAGGCGCAGATGGCCCTCGGAGGACATCAAGGGGTCCCCGGGAGGTGTTTTTGGGGGTCCCGGTGGCGGCAGAGCCCCGGCGGGGGCGGGGGGATGCGGGTCTCCCCGCGGTGGGGGTTGGTCTTCCCGGGCCCTGCGGGCTCTGCCGGGGCCCGTGGGGAGCATGTGGGAGCGGCGGGATCGACAGGGGGACAGCGGTTTGGGGGAGCCCCGGGAGAGGCGCGGCTTCCCTGAGCGGGAGAGCAGAGACAGGAGAGCCCCAGAAGGGCAAAGCGGGGAGCCCGAGAGGGGGAACCCCTGGCATTGCTGGGACCCTGGCGGGGGGTGCTGGGGCTGGAGGGGCGGCACGGCCGGGAAAGGGATTCGGGGCTCCTGGTGCTGCCAGTGGCTGCTCCCAGCATGAGCCCAGTCACTCCCAGGCATTCCATGTTATGATGGAATTTGCCCCAAGCACGGTTCCAGTTGCTCCCAGTTCCTCCCACTGTGGTCCAGTGTGTTCCCCATTCTCACAGCTGCCCCAAACAGCGTCCCAGTCACTGCCAGTTTGATCCCAGTATGAGTCCAGTGTGATGCCAGTCTCAGCCAGCAGGGCCCCAGTCACTCACACTTGCCTCAGTTGCCCCAGCATGGTCCCAGTTTCCCCCCAGCACATTCCCAGTCACTCTCAGTTATGTCCCAGTCACCACCTCAGACACTCCCAGTATATCCCAGTTGTCTTGGACAATCTCGTAGTCGTTCCCAAGCACTCCCAGTTACCTCAGCGTGGTTCACTTGCCCCCAGTTTTATCCCAGTTGCCCTACAATACTCCCAGTGCTTCTCAGCATTTTTTTGGGTGAGGAGGAGAATGCAGAACTCCAAAGCTGATCCAAATCACTCTCATTCATTCCCTATATGATGCAGCTTTCCCCAAGGACGTACCCAGTTGCTCTCCAGTTCCTCCCATTTTCATCCAGTGCATTCGCAGTTCTCTCAGTTGCCCCCAGTATAGTCCCAGTCTCTCCCAGTATCAGGCCAGTGGACCCCAGTGTGATCCCAGTTGCCCCCTGTCAATGCCAGCATGACCCCAGTAGCCTCCAGTATAATCCCTTTGACTCCCTGTCTCTCCCAGTATATCCCAGTCACCCCCAGCATGCTGCCAGTCACTCTCACTTCTTCCCAGTTCTTTCCCCATGATTCCAGTTGTTCACAGCCACTCCCAATCCATCCCAGTCCATCCCAGTATGATGCCAGTCACCCTCAGTGTGATCCCAGTCTCACCCAGCATGGACCCAGCTGCTCTCACTGTGATCCCAGGATGATCCCAGTTGCTGCCAGAATAGTTCCAGCTGTTCCCAGTTCCTATCAGGATGATCCCTAGAATAGCCCCAGTCTCTCTCAGCATTGTCCCACTTTCTCCCAGTTGCCCCCAGCCTGGTTCCAGTCCCCCCAGTGTGGTTTCAGACACTCACATTATATCCCTGTTGCTCCAGTTAGGTTCCAGTTGTCTCAGAATGATGCCAGTCTTTCCCAGTTACTCCCAGTTGTCTCCAGCCTGATCCCAGTTTCTGTCAGTGTCCCATACTCCCAGTTACTCCCAGTATGATCCCTGTCATGGCCTCAGTCCCCTCAGCATTGTTCCAGTACCTTCCCAGTTGATCCCAGTTGCTCCCAATGTGTCCACATTTTCCTCCCAATGTGGGCCCAGTTGCTCCCAGTAACTCCCAGACAGTTTCCATTCCCCCAATCCCAGTGGCTCTCAGGATGATCCCTGAGACTTGTAGTCACTCCCAGTATGGTTCCAGTCATTTCCAGTATGACCCCAGTCACTCCCAGATCCTCTCAGTATTCTTCCATTCATGCCCAGAGTGAATCCCTGTCACTCCCAGTGTGGGCCCAGTTGTTCCCAGTCACTCCCAGTATGGTTACAGTTGTGGCCAGGACTTTTGCTGTCACTCCCAGTCTGATTGCAGTATGATCCCAGACTAGGATATTCCCAGTACTATTCCAATCACTCCCAGTACAATCCCAGGTAGTTCCAGTAGGATCCCAGTATGACTCTGACATGGGCACAGCTGCTCCCATTATCATCCAGTGTGGTTCCAGTTGCTCCCATTTCCCCTCATTTTGATTTCAGTCTCTCCCAGTGCATCCCTGTTGCCACCAGCATGTGGCCCAGTCCCTCCCAGTTGTCCCCAGCTGATTGCAGACTGATCCCAGTTGTTCACAGGCATTCCCAGTCACTCTCACTGCAGTTCCAGTTGCTGCCATTATGATCCAGTATGATCCCAGTATTTCTGTGCATGGTTCCATTTCCTCCCTGTTCCTCCCAGTGTGATCCCAGTTCCCCCATTTGCCCGTAGCACAGTCCCAGTCACTCCATAGATGATCCCAGTTTCTCCTAACATGGTCCCAGTCATGTCCAGTTCCTCCAGTACAGATTAGTAGTTCCAACTGACTCCCAGTGTCCCTCAGCGTGGTCCCAGTTCTCCCCAACATGGTCCTGATATTTCCCAGTGTGGTTCCAGTCACTCCAGTGTTATAGATAAAAACGAGATCAAGCAGAATTAAATATGATTAAAATAAGCGATATTTATTTTGCGCCTGAAACACGGTCCTCGACAGCCACAATCAAAAAGGACAATGCCGAGCCCGGGGTCAGCATCAGGTGAACACAATGATTCAAACTCTCCGCTTTAGTTAGCCCTGTTTTTATACAGTTTTTCCTTGCCCGGAGTGGAGGTCTTTGTCTTCTCTTGTCGTTCAGCATATTCATGTAGTTTTCTTTCACCACGTTGAGCTGGACGAAACTGTATCCTGGGAGATGATGAATTTTGATGAAGGCCAGTTCAGGTTTATAGGAAGATGGAATTGAGATGTAATTTGCAGATTTTGGTTTGCTGGAAACGGGCATTCAGATGTATTTTTCTTGATGGCTCTGATTACCTTAATTGTGGGTGCTTATCGGGCTCTTATCTTTTGGGTGTTCCCTGGACAGAGCCATCTCCACCGTGGCTACGTCTATTGTCTTGCTAACCCGAGCTCTTCAGCATTTCTTAGTAGTTACAGTGTTGCGTTTAAGCAATCCCTGTTCCTCCCTTTGCAGCTTTTGGGTTTTAAGTTTTTTATTACTTTACTCATACGGAAATTGCTTATTCTACATTAATTTTCAACTTTACACGAATTACATTATATTACATATTACACCAGTAAGGTCACAGGCACTCCCAGTATATCCCAGTTGCCCTGAACATGCTCCCAGTGTCACCAGGAAGGTTCCAGTTCTCCCAGTACAGCCCAGTCCCTCCCAGTGGTGCCACTCCTGGGATCCCCCACCCCTCTCTGTGTTCCCGGATCTCCTGAGAGGCGCCCCAAGGGCTGGAACTCGCCCCCCAGGGTTCCCAGCAAGTCCCAGTTTGGATCTGCAGCTTCCCAGTTTCCCTCTCCCTTTCCCCGGCCGGGTTCCCCCCGGCCCCAGCGGGTGGGAGCAGCCGAGAGCCCCGCGCTGCCCATCCCGACCTGTCCCGGCTCCATCCCCGCTCCTCCCGCGGGCTGCGAGGGCTCGGGAACGGGGCACCGAGGGTGTCGCTGCTGCTGGGGAGGAGGAGGAGGGATGGGAGAGGAGGGATGAAGGAGGAAAGCGAGAAGGGATGGAAGTAGGGGAGGGACAGGGGAGTCAGGAAGGAGGAGGAGGGATGGAAAAAGAAAGACAAAGGAGGATCAGGAATAGGGAAAGGAGGAACGAAGTCAAGCGCTCCCTTAATTCACAGCTCCCCCATCCATGGGACCATCGCCCCCACAGGTGACCGGGCAGGGGGAGCTCAGCCCAGATATCCCAGCGGGTCCCTGGGTTGGGATTTCTTGAAGGGATGTTTGGAGAATGCAGAACTGCAAAGCTGAGCAGAAAATGCCCCTTGGGGGGACACTGGGGGGGTCCCGGTGGCGGCTGCTGGCAGAGGCAGCCTGGAGGAGCAGAGCCCTGTGTCCCCCAGGACCCCAAAGTGGGGAGCCCAGAGAGGGGGGAGCACTGCCATTGGAGGGACCCTCAACAGCCTGGAGAGGGGCCAGGGGGACTCCTTGGACCCCCAGCACCCCAAAGCAGATAATAAGCGGAGAAAGGACCCCAGTACTCCAAAATCTCCCTGGATCCCTAAATGAGGAGAGGGAAGAGGGGGGAGCTTTTCAGATTGCTGGGACTCCCAGCAGCCTGGGGAGGGCGGGCACCGGATAGATGGGGGACCCCCCATACAAGCGTGACCCCCAGCAGCTGGGACAGGGGGAATCCCCAAACACCAAAGAGGAGGGATGATTCTCAGGAACTCTTGGGAGGCATTTTCAGGGCTGAATGTTGGTGTTTGGGAGGTTTTGATGGACACCAGCTGCCCGGGGACTTCTAGAGATGGACTTGGGCAGGAGGAACTGTTGCCTTTAGGAGCTGGAACAAGGATCACACAGAGTTAGGCGCCACCAGCTCCAGCTCTGATTCCTATGGTTTTTTTTATAAAGTACTGAAAGTTGGCTCCACTCTTTTACCCTTTAAGACTAATATATGCTCCTTCTCCTTATCTCTGTCCTGCTCGCTTGATATACCAGAAAGAGCCAGGAATATCCTAATTCTTAAAAAAATCTATCTCCGCGTATTCGAGATATTAAACTTAATACTAATTTCGGATCTAAACTTCCAAACCTAGGCCATGTTCTCCATTATCTAATTCATATGCTGGCCACATTTTTTCAGAGAGTCTAATCAGTCTAGGTTGAGAGCATAGACTCCTCCTCAACTAGATTTGCCC
>NW_027635905.1:42955-89464 GCF_903797595.1 Erithacus rubecula
CCTTTTTTTCCAACTTCAAAATCTTACTTTGTGCCCCCCAAATGTCCTTTTCAGACCCCAAATCCCCATTTCCCAACCCAACTCCTTTTCTGTCCACCCAAAATCCCCTTTTTTATCCAAAATCTCCTTTTTCCACCCAAAATATTTTTCAATCCCAAATCTCTTTTTCCTACCGAAATCCTGACCTCAAATCCTTAATCCCCACCCTAAATCTTCCTTTCCTCCCCCAAATCTCCTTTTCCATCCCAAACCCTCATTTTTCCATCTCAAATCCTTCCCCTTTTACCCCAAAAATATCCTTTTTCCACCACAAATCCTCTTTTTAGGGTTTCCCAGTGTTTTGGGGGTTCCCAGGGGTTTTGGGTTTTTCCCACCCCCAGCAATTGTACCAGGGTCTCTCTACAGCCATTGCATATGGACCTGCCCCCACCCCAATTAAATCCCAAATCAACCCCAACCAACCCCAAATAAACTCCAAATGAACCCCCACTGTGCCCCCCAGGGCTGGAGTGGTTTTGGGGGGGAGTTTGGGTTTCTGGTGGGTTTGACCCAAAAGTTTGGTGCATGGGAGGTTAAAGTTTGGGGAGGTTTGACACCCCAGGGTTTGGGATCAGGGGATTTGACCCCAGAATTTAGGGATTGAGGGGGTTGGACACCCCAAATTTAGGGATCAGAGGGGTTGGATGCCCCCAATATTTCAAACTCCAACATTTGGGAATTGAGAGTTTTTGACCCCAAAATTTGGGGTTTGGGGGTGTTTGACCTCAGGATTTGGGGGATTTTGATCCCTCCAGGTTTGGGGTAGTGATTGAGATCAAAACAATTCCTTGAAAACAGTGGCAGGATCGGGATTTGGAACAGGATTGGAATTGAGAATGAAATAGGGATTGGGAATGGCAACAGGATCGAGAACAGGAACGGGACTGGGAATGGGAACGGGATTGGAATTGGGAAAGGAAATGGGAACGGGATTTGGAATGGGAGCAGGACAAGGATTGGGACTGGGAAAGGGAACAGGAACGGGAATGGAAACAGGATCAGGAATGGGAACAGGATTGAGAATGTGAATGAAAGAGGGATTGGGAATGTGAAAGGGATTGAAATTGGGAAAGGGATCGAGATTGGGAATGAGACCGCAATCGAAAACGGGAACGAGATTGGGAATGGGAACAGGAACAGGACTGGGAATGGGAAGGAGATAGGGATTGGGCATGAGATAGGGATTGGGAACAGGAATGGGATCAGGATTGGAATGGGATTGGGATCAGGAACAGGATTGGGAATGGGATCGGGATCAGGAACAGGAAGAAGATTGAGAATGGGAATGGGAATGAGATAGGGATTGGGAACAGGATTGGGAACGGGAACGGGTTTGGGAACAGGAACCGGAATGAGATAGAGGTTGGGAATAGGAATGGGAACCCGGATCGGGATGGTAAAGCTGTGACATAAATGGGTGCCTTGGCTGGAACATCTCAAATTGCAGAAGTAAAACCAGGATGGGCAGGAACAATTTTTCCTGGCTGGGAACTGGAATTCCAGACCCTGGAGTGTGAGCCATGCAGGACCTTCCAGACTGGGATCATGGGGGCTGGGATGACGTGGACTGGGATCCTCCAGACTGGGTCTGCACAGACTGGGACCAGAAGGATCAGGGCCCTGCAGAATGGGATTGTTCAAACTCGGATCCCATGGACTGGGATTGTACAAACTGGGACCACATGGACTGGGATTGTACAAACTGGGATCACACGGACTGGGACTCTACAAACTGGGACCATATGGACTGGGATGGCTGTTCCAGAACTATGGAAACCGAGGCGGTCCCGCCCCACCCAAGGTCCCTCCCAGTCCTGCCCAGTCCCGTGTGGGGGCGCAGCCAAAACTCCCCGCAGTGAATAAGGAGGTCCCAGAGCGCTCCCAATGTTGGTCCCTGTCCTGGTCCTGGTTTCAGTCTCAGTTTGGAGCAGTCCTGGAGCGCTCCTGGTGCTGGTTCTGGACCCGATCAGAATCTTGATCCCAGAGTAGTGATGGCCTTGGTCTCATTCTTGGCCCTACAGTGGTGCCAGTTTTGGTGCCAGTGCCGGTTCTGGTTTCAGTCTCGTTCTTGGTCTCATAGTGGTTCCAGTTCCAGTGCTTGCACCAGTGCCAGTGTTGATCCTGGAGTGCTCCCAGTGCCAATCTCAGCCTCAGTCCCGGAGCTCTCCTGGTGCCCGTCCTAGTGTCTGGTGCTGGTCCTCAGTCTTGGTCCCAGTATAATTCTGGGGCTGGTTTCAGTCTCAGTCTCAGTCTCAGTCCCAGCCTTAGTTCCAGTTCTGGAGTGCTGCTGGTCTCGGTTCTGGTGTTGGTTCTGTTCCCAGTCTTGGTCTCGGTCTCCATTCTGATGTCGGTCTCAGTATTGCTGCTGGTCCCGGTCCAGGTGCTCGTCTTGGTCTCGGTTTCAAACATTTTAGGTCCATTTGACTGATTTTATAAAAACTGGGATTTTAGACTGGATCTTAGGTTCCTTTTGGATGATCTTAGGCCAATTTTGATGATTTTAGGTCCCCTTTCTGTGGATTTGAGTTCCCTATGGCTGATTTCAGGCCAAACCTGATGGATTTAGGCTGCATTTGAGGCCCTTTTTGGGTGATTTTAGACCTAACCAGGTTCTGTTAGGACTGTGTGGCCCTTTGGCCCTGCCCCTTTCCCCTCCCAGTTCCTGCCCCTTTCCCCTCCCAGTTCCCGCCCCTTTCCCCTCCCAGTTCCTGCCTTTTTCCCCTCACAGTTCCCACCTTTCTCTTGACCCTGCCCCTTTCCCCTCACAGTTCCTGCCCTGCCCTTGGCCCCGCCCCTTCCTCTCCCAGTTGGGGGTTCGGAATGGGGCAGGAGGAGGAGGGAGGGAGGAAGAGGCGCAGCGGCAGCAGAAACAGGAGACAAGGTGCGAATCGATCATGAGCCCGGAGCTGCCTGAACTGGCAGCCCCCCCGGGACCATCGCCCCCCATCCCGCAGGTGCCCGGAGAGGGGGAGCTCGCCCCAAGTATCCCGGAGGGGTCCCTTAGTTTGGGGTTTTTGGAGGGGATGTTTGGATCTTGCCAGGCTGCAGAGGCACAGATAGCCTTCAGAGGACATCAAGGGGTCCCCGGGAGGTGTTTTTGGGGGTCCCGGTGGGTGCGGCAGAGTCCCGGCGGGGGCGGGGGGATGCGGGTCTCCCCACAATGGGGGTTGGGCTTCCCGGGCGGGGCCCTGCGGGCTCTGCCGGGCCCCGTGGGGAGCATGTGGGAGCGGCGGGATCGACAGGGGGACAGCGGTTTGGGGAACCCCGGGAGAGCCGCGGCTTCCCTGAGCGGGACCCCAGAGACAGGAGAGCCCCAGAAGGGCAAAGCGGGGAGCCCGAGAGGAGGAACCCCTGGCATTGCTGGGACCCGGGCGGGGGGGGGGCCTGGGGCTGGAGGGGCGGCACGGCCGGGAAAGGGATTTGGGGCTCCTGCTGCTGTCAGTGGCTGCTCCCAGCATGAGCCCAGTCACTCCCAGGCATTCCATGTTATGATGGAATTTGCCCCAAGCACAGTTCCAGTTGCTGCCAGTTCCTCCCACTTTGGTCCAGTGTGTTCCCCATTCTCCCAGCTCCCCCAAGCAGCTTCCCAGTCACTGCCGGTTTGATCCAGTATGATGCTAGTCTCAGACAGCAGGGCCCCAGTCACTCACACTTGCCCCCAGTATGGTCCCAGTTTCCCCCCAGCACATTCCCAGTTGCTCTCAGTTAGGTCCCAGTCACCACCTGTATGGTCTCAGACACTCCCAGTATATCCCAATTGTCTTGGACAATCTCGTAGTCATTCCCAAGCACTCCCAGTTACCTCAGCGTGGTTCATATGCCCCCAGTTTTATCCCAGTTGTCCCTACAATACTCCCAGTGCCTCTCTGCATTTTTTTGGGGTGGAGGAGAATGTAGAACTCCAAAGCTGATCCAAATCACTCCCATTCATTCCCTATATGATGCAGCTTTCCCAAGGATGTACCCATTTGCTCTCCAGTTCTTCCCATTTGCATCCAGTGCATTCCCAGTTCTCTCAGTTGCCCCCAGGATAGTCCCAGTCTCTCCCAGTATCAGGCCAGTGGACCCCAGTGTGATCTCAGTTGCCCCCTGTCAATGCCAGCATGACCCCAGTAGCCTCCAGTATAATCCCTTTGACTCCCTGTCTCTCCCAGTATATCCCAGTCACCCCCAGCATGCTGCCAGTCACTCTCACTTCTTCCCAGTTCTTTCCCCATGATTCCAGTTGTTCACAGCCACTCCCAATCCATCCCAGTCCATCCCAGTATGATGCCAGTCACCCTCAGTGTGATCCCAGTCTCACCCAGCATGGACCCACTGCTCTCACTGTGATCCCAGGATGATCCCAGTTACTGCCAGAATAGTTCCAGCTGTTCCCAGTTCCTCCCAGGATGATCTCTAGAATAGCTCCAGTCTCTCTCAGCATTGTCCCACTATCTCCCAGTTGCCCCCAGCCTGGTTCCAGTCCCCTCAGTATGGTTACAGACACTCTCATTATATCCCAGTTTCCCCAGTAAGGTTCCAGTTACCTCAGAATGATGCCAGTCTTTCCCAGTCATTCCCAGTTGTCTCCAGCCTGACCCCAGTTTCTGTCAGTGTCCAATACTCCCAGTTACTCCCAGTATGATCCCTGTCATGGCCTCAGTCCCCTCAACATGGTTCCAGTACCTTCCCAGTTGATCCCAGTTTCTCCCAATGTGTCCACATTTTCCTCCCAATGTGGGCCCAGTTGCTCCCAGTAACTCCCAGCCAGGTTCCATTCCCCCAATCCCAGTGGCTCTCAGGATGATCCCAGTAGGACCTGTAGTCACTCCCAGTATGGTTCCAGTCATTTCCAGTATGACCCCAGTCACTCCCAGCTTCTCTCAGTATTCTTCCAGTCATGCCCAGTGTGAATCCCTGTCACTCCCAGTGTGGGCCCAGTTGTTCCCAGTCACTCCCAGTATGGTTACAGTTGTGGCCAGGACTTTTCCTATCACTCCCACTGTGATTGCAGTATGATCCCAGTCTAGGATATTCCCAGTACTATTCCAATCACTCCTAGTACAATCCCAGGTAGTTCCAGTAGGATCCCAGTATGACTCTGACATGGGCACAGCTGCTCCCATTATCATCCCATGTGGTTCCAGTTGCTCCCATTTCCCCTCATTTTGATTTCAGTCCCTCCCAGTGCATCCCTGTTGCCAGCAGCATGTGGCCCAGTCCCTCCCAGTTGTCCCCAGTTAATTCCAGACTGATCCCAGTTGCTCACAGGCTTTCCCAGTCACTCTCACTGCAGTTCCAGTTGCTGCCATTATGATCCAGTATGATCCCAGTATTTCTGTGCATGGTTCCATTTCCTCCCTGTTCCTCCCAGTGTGATCCCAGTTCCCCCATTTGCCCGTAGCACAGTCCCAGTCACTCCATAGATGATCCCAGTTTCTTCTAACATGGTCCCAGTCATGTCCAGTTCCTCCAGTACAGATTAGTAGTTCCACTGACTCCCAGTGTCCCTCAGCGTGGTCCCAGTTCTCCCCAACATGGTCCTGATATTTCCCAGTGTGGTTCCAGTCACTCCAGTGTTATAGATAAAAATGAGATCAAGCAGAATTAAATATGATTAAAATAAGCGATATTTATTTTGCGCCTGAAACACGGTCCTCGACAGCCACAATCAAAAAGGACAATGCCGAGCCCGGGGTCGGCATCGGGTGAGCACACAATGATTCAAACTCTCCGCTTTAGTTAGCCCTGTTTTTATACAGTTTTTCCTTGCCCGGAGTGGAGGTCTTTGTCTTCTCTTGACGTTCAGCATATTCATGTAGTTTTCTTTCACTGCCTTGAGCTGGATAAAACCATATCCTGGGAGATGATGAATTTTGATGAAGGCAAGTTCATGTTTACAGGAAGGTGTAATTGAGATGTAACTTGCAGATTTTGGTTTGCTGGAAATGGACATTCAGATGTACTTTTTTTGATGGCTCTGATTACCTTAATTGTGGGTGCTTATCGGGCTCTTATCTTTTGGGTGTTCCCTGGACAGAGCCATCTCCACCGTGGCTACGTCTATTGTCTTGCTAACACAAGCCCTTCAGCTTTTGTTGGCAGTTACAGTGTTGGGATTAAGCAATCCCTGCTCCTCCCTTTGCATCTTTTGGGTTTTAAGTTTTTTATTACTTTATTCATACAGAAATTGCTTATTCTACATTAATTTTCAACTTTACACGAATTACATTATATATTACACCAGTAAGGTCACAGGCACTCCCAGTATATCCCAGTGGCCCTGAACATGCTCCCAGTCATTTCCAGTGTCCCCAGGAAGGTTCCAGTTCCCCCAGTACAGCCCAGTCCCTCCTAGTGATGCCACTCTTGGGATCCCCCACCCCTCTCTGTGATCCTGGATCTCCTGAGAGGAGCCCCAAGTGCTGGAAGTCACCCCCCAGGGTCCCAGCAAGCCCCAGTTTGGATCTGCAGCTTCCCAGTTTCTCTTTCCCCGGCCGGGTTCCCCCCGGCTGCAGCGGGTGGGAGCAGCCGAGAGCCCCGCGCTGCCCATCCCGACCTGTCCCGGCTCCATCCCCACTCCTCCCGCGGGCTGCGAGGGCTCGGGAACGGGGCACCGAGGGTGTCGCTGCTGCTGGGGGAGGAGGAGGAGGGATGGGAGAGGGGGGATGAAGGAGGAGAGCGAGAAGGGATGGAAGTAGGGAAGGGACGAGGGGAGTCAGGAAGGAGGAGGAGGAATGGGAGAGGAAAGACAAAGGAGGATCAGGAATAGGGAAAGGAGGAATGAGGTCGAGCACTCCCTGAATTCACAGCTCCCCCATCCATGGGACCATCACCCCCGCAGGTGACTGGGGAGGGGGAGCTCGGCCCAGATATCCCAGCGGGTCCCTGGGTTGGGATTTTTTGAAGGGATGTTTGGAGAATGCAGAACTCCAGAGCAGAGTAGAAAATGCCCCTTGGGGGGACACTGGGGGGACCCGGTGGTGGCTGCCAGCAGAGGCAGCCTGGAGGAGCAGAGCCCTGTGTCCCCCAGGACCCCAAAGTGGGGAGCCCAGAGAGGGGGGAGCACTGCCATTGGCAGGACCCTCAACAGCCTGGAGAGGGGCAGTGGGGACTCCTTGGACCCCTGCACCCCAAAGCAGAGAATAAGTGGAGAAGGGACCCCAGTACTCCAAAATCCCCCTGGATCCTTAAATGGGGAGAGGGAAGAGGGGGGAGCTTTTCAGATTGCAGGGACTCCCAGCAGCCTGGGGAGGGCGGGCACCGGGTAGATGGGGGACCCCCAATACAAGGGTCACCCCCAGCAGCTGGGACGGGGGGAACCCCCAAACACCAAAGAGGAGGGACGATTCTCAGGAACTCTTGGGAGGCATTTTCAGGGCTGAATGTTGGTGTTTGGGAGGTTTTGATGGACACCAGCTGCCCGGGGACTTCTAGAAATGGACTTGGGCTGGAGGAACTGTTGTCTTTAGGAGCTGGAACAGAGATCACACAGAGTTAGGCGCCACCAGCTCCAGCTCTGATTCCTATGTTTTTTATATAAAGTACTGAAAGTTGGCTCACTCTTTTTACCCTTTAAGACTAATATATGCTCCTTCTCCTTATCTCGGTCCTGCTCGCTTGATTATACCAGAAAGAGCCAGGAATATCCTAATTCTTAAAAAATCTATCTCTGCATATTCGAGATATTAAACTTAATACTAATTTCGGATCTAAACTTCCAAACCTAGGCCATGTTTCTCCATTATCTAATTCATATGCTGGCCACATTTTTTCAGAGAGTCAAATCAGTCTAGGTTTGAAAGCATAGACTCCTCCTCAACTAGATTTGCCCAGTTTTCAGCATTAATCCCAAAGGGCTATCTCTTGGAATGCTTCCGCTGTCACGTTCAGAAGAGGATGTGCACCCCATTCTGATACCCTAAAATATACAGCAAAGCACAAACAATTGGCATTCAAACCCACAACCCTCTGAGCCACAGCACAGACACTAATGAACTGCAGCACCCCTTGGCTTCAAGCCAAGAGCTCTGCAATTCAAACCTGCTCTTTATGAAGGTGGTCCTTCTTACAGATAAAGAGCAGGAGTGTTGTGCTGAGGTTCTCCAAAACAAATTCACACTTTGCAAGATCACAAATTACAAATCCTGAGATTCTCCAAAACAAATTCACACTTTCCAAAATTACAAATTACAAATCCTCTTAGCACATAACCCAGATGCTAAACAAACAGAATGCCCTTTTATTCCATCACTCACATTTCTCTGTTCCCAGGGTTCTTGGCTCTGATATCTCTGGACCTGCGTTGGGCCTTTCCAGAACTGTCAGCCTCAGTCCAGGGATTTTCCAGATGCCTCCTCTCCTGGCTGGCTCGCCAAAAACTGTTGCCTTTAGGAGCTGGAACAGAGATCTCACAGAGTTAGGGGAAATAAAATGGGTATTTAATGAAAGCCCTGAAAAGACCACACCCTGGCAGCACAGTGCCACAGCGTGACCCCTGCCCTGCCTGAGTGGCTCCAAGATGGAAGTATCAGAGGGCTTGGTCACATGATTTCACGTTTTTATAGACTTCAGCCCATTTACATACAGCAGTTCACCATCCAATTAATAGTCTCAAATTGTAAGGTGTCCTCCTCCTCTTCTCCTGGCTGGCCTGCCCTCCCCTTCTCACATTGTTTATACTTTTGGCCTGGAGTCTGAAGAAACTGTCCTTGAGTCCATAGCTGGTATCGGACTATTTCGCCTTTATCACCCTAAAGCATAACGGAAAGCACACCCAAGCAGAACAGAAAACTTGGATCTTAAGGCATCACTCCCATGCTGGTGCTGCAGGCGGGAAGTGCAAATCTGCAGGGCTGGAGAGCCCCTCAGCCCAGGGTGAGGGGTCCCCCCGTGCTGAGCTGTGCTGGGGCTGTTCCTGTGCTCAGGGACACTTGGGATGGGCCATGGCACTTGGCCACCAGTGGAGCTTCTGTGCACTCCTCAGGCAGGACCTGATGTCCTGGTTGGATGTTGGTAACAGCAAAGTGCGAAGGCAGGCTCTGTGCCAGCCCAGCTTCCTGTGGGAGAGATTTCACAGGAGCCAGGATTGTGGCCACAGACTGTTTGAAATATACATCCCTTATCTCCACCCCCCGCTAGGTGGAGAATTTGCAGGGTAAGGAATTCCAAACAGCAATTCCAAGGGTGATAATTGAATATCTGCCCTGGGTCTGGCTCTTATTCTGTGCCACTGAACAAGTTTCATTCTGTAATAACTGAGCACTGCTCATCCATGTTGAGTCTCTTTTGATTATGAAAGCTTTAACTTGGTTCCAGACTTGGGCAACAGCAGATCCTCCTGCCTTCATTTTTTGGGCCTCAGGTCCCATTAAAGCTGTGGCTACATAATTCTGCGGGCAGTGCGGCCACTCTGAACAGTGAATTAAATGTTTTAGCACAAAGATTCCTTTCTCATGGCACTGTTTAACATCCACAAACACTTCAAATTTCTTTTCTGAGTCTGGAAAAGCCATGACTAGGGAATCGAATGTTTTGGTTTTATTTCATTTTCTGAAGTTTTGCTGTGTCCATAGCACAACGTTGAGTCTATGTGGGTTTAATAAGTCATGCAGTGTTCTGGCTAAAACAGAGAGTCCTCAATCCAGTTCAAGCTATTGCCTGTTAATCCTCAGAATTGTCCCAGCTCCATTTTAGTGCTGGATAATGTTACTTCTGAGATTTCCTGGTCCTCCTCTGGGTCAATACACCACAAAATCCAGACAAAATATGTCCCTAATATTTAACATTTTTCCCTACCATTTGCACTTTTTTTTCAAATAGTCGAAGATACTTTTTAGCCTGAACCTTCAGCCATTTCACAGAGTCTTATTCTAACGCTTCTTGTCCTCCTGATTGGAGCAAGTCATCCACATCCTGCATTAACCCAGTCCCTGGAGAGGGGTAAATTCTTGTGGCATTTTCTGCAAGGCTTGCCCAAATAAGGCTGGTGCTTCCATGTGTCCCTGCTGAAGGACCATCCATGTCTTTACCATTTTTCCTTCTTTACCATTTTCTCTTGTTCCCACTCAATGGCAAAGTACAGTTTACTATCCTGTGTGAGTGGGCATCACCAGAAAGCAGTTTTACATCAAGTACTGAATGGTTCCAGTGTGAGGAGGGAACCTGGTTCAAGATGGTGTAAGGATCTGAGACTGTGGCGTGCCTGGGTTTAATAATCTCATTTATTGTTTTTAGGTCCTGCACCATTCTATCAATTCCATCTGATTTCTTGACTGGCACCATAGGAGCATTCTAGGGAGAGATCCCTGGCTCCAAAACCTCTACCTTTAGGAGACACTTAATAAAAGGCTGTGAGCCCTTCCTTCCCTCCCTTGGAATAGGATATTGCTTTTAGATACCACTTGTCCTGTTTGCATCAAAGTACTTTGGAGAGGCTCCATATCTCGTTTTCCACATTTTCCAGGAGCTGTTCAGTATATGCCTTGCCAGATATTTGACACAAAGGCACAACAGAACTAGCCCCTATATCACATTTTACAAAATTAATTTGCATTCCCAAATTATGCATTAAATGCCTTCCCTGTAAATTACCATCACAACTAGGAGCAAATAAAAATTCCTGCAGTTCAAACCTGCCCTCTGCAGTGGCCCCCTTGGGCCCTGGGGTTCATCCCTCAGGGGCTGTAGAAACTCTGCCATGGCCTTTGCCTTCACCGTGACCTTTTCCCCATCCCTTCTTGCATTCACCTGCTGTGCCTTTCTGACCAACTGCTCCAGGGGCATCTTCTGCCCCTCCTCCAGCCCCCTCAGTGCCTGGGGGTGCTCATCCTCTGACAGCTGCTGAGCTTTCTGTAAAATCATTTGTTTCTGCAATTTACCCAAACATAATGCTTAAAATATAATTTCGATCCTTCCACGTCCAATTCGCATGTCCCAGCTGTTCCTTCCTCCCGGTCCTTGTGCTCCCCTGCCCTCCCCAGCCCGTGTCCCAGGGCCGGTCCCTGTCCTGCCGCAGTGTCCAAACGCGGCTCCCCCAGCGGGCAGGGCCGGCAGATCTGCAGGGCCGGGCAGCGGCCGGGGCGTCCCGCAGCCTCCTGGGGTTCCTGCAGCCTCCTGGGGTTCCTGCAGCCTCCTGGGGGTCCCACAGCCTCCTGGGGTTCCTGCCGCCTCCTGGGGGTCCTGCAGCCCCTGGGGTTCCTGCAGCCTCCTGGGGTTCCTGCAGCCTCCTGGGGTTCCTGCACCCTCCTGGGGTTCCCGCAGCCTCCTGGGGTTCCTGCAGCCTCCTTGGGTTCCCGCAGCCTCATGGGGGTCCCACAGCGTCCTGGGGGCTGGGGGCCACTGCCGGCCCTGCCTGGGGGGTGCTGGGCTCCGGCAGCGCCCGGCGCTGAGCCCCGGCTGCCCCACAGCCCCGGCCCGGCCCCGCAGCTCCCGGTGCCGCCCCTCTGCGCCCGCTCCTGCTGCTGCCAGCACAGAGGCAACCTCCCTCAACATGCTCCCAAGGGACCCTTCAGAGGTGTTTTGGGATCATCATCCTTTGTGCTGGGAGCCGCAGCTCCAAGCGTTCCCCACCTGGACCCCACCTGCGCCCCCCCCCCCCCCGGCCCCAGCGCCCCCCACGAGGAGAATTTGGGTTGGTGGGAGGGGGCAGTGCCAAGGCTGGGCCCCCCTGCACTGTCGGGGCGGGAGCGGCTGCAGTGGGGACCGAGTGTGGGCGGGAGCGGCCGAGAGCCCAGCGCTGCCCCAGCCCGAGCTGCCCCAGCTCCATCCCTGCCCTGCGCTGGGATGCTGTGGGTCTGGGGGGAAGAGGGAGCAGCAGTGGGTGCTGGGCCTGGGGGCAGCAGGAGAAGGGAGGAGAAGCAGGGCTGAAGAACAAAATGGCCATACGATGCATGTGGGACGAGGTGGGGTTGTGCAGGAGAAGAAGGAATAGTAAGAGAAAGAGGATTGAGGAGAAGTGGGAACATGTCCCAGTCTGGGGTTCCTCCTCTGCCCCGAGATCACCCCAGAGGGACACGAAGGTGGTTCAAAACCTGGTTTTCCCCGAAGCCGCCGAAGAGAGACTGCCAGAGACAGTTTTCTCTTTTTCCAATGACAGTTTATTGTTTCTTATCTCCGGGACACTTTGCCTGGCCAGCAGCGGTCTGCTCAGCCTGGCATCCATGGTGGAATCTGCCTGGTCAAGGCAGGGCTTATCTTATATAGTTATTACTACGTATTACATGTTTACAAAATTTTACCAATACAATACAATTTTATTAAATGGTCCAGCCCTGACCCCAACCAATCCAAGAGGCCAACGTGTCACCCAACATGGATGACATGGAGAAGAAGGAGGAAAAGGTGTCCACCCCCCAAATTCTCCATCTTGGCCACGTGTCCCTTATCATAAACATTCAAGAAAACCTATTTATCTACGTTCTAACATTCTAATTTACACTCTACTCATCATTATTTTCTGTGTCTCTTCTCTCAATGTGGGCAGATTCTCCCAAGGAGCCAAATCCAGCCCCTGCAGCTCCTGGGCAGCACTCAGGGGTCTCTGAGGGGTCTGCCAGGGGGGTTTTTGCACCCCCAAAGGAGCCAGGAAAAAACCCTGGACTCCCACATTTCCCCCCTCTGTTTGCACCAAAAAGACCTCCTTCACGGTTTTGTCCAGAGCCCTTTTCACAGCTTTGTTCAAGGCGTGCCGAGTGCATGGGAGGATGCATGGCAAAGCAATGAGAATAGTAACAAGCTCCACTAATATATAAAAACCTACTTTTAAAATTTCTTTTTACAAAGGTAAAAGATTAAAAAGGTCAAACAGACCATCCAGGCACAATAACTGTGCTAGAACTCGGAAGGATGGTTTGTTTGAGACTACAATATGATTGCTATATACATTCTAATTCGGAGTAACATCCATTGTTTGGTTCTTTTTCACCCCTAAAACATCACATACAATTCCAAAATCTATTGTTGAACCAAAAATTTCTAATTCTTTTAGTTTGAAAACAGCCACAGGGAGAAATTGAACCCACACATGCCATCCATTCACAGGAGTTGTCACAACTCACATCACCCATGAAGGGATACCCTCCGGAATGGACCATTCTTTCACTGTCAATCCCACCAGACATGTTGAAAATGGCTTTTTTGCCTGGAATGCCTCAAACAAATTGTTTCCAACCCCACTGTCCATGCTAAATTTTCCCAAACACTCTCCCTTGGCTACATCACTGGTAAATCCTCTTTTTCACCTAATACAGTTGACAAAAAATAAGATACAACAGCATATAAACAATCATTTTTCACTGTCAGTCCTTAAGTCTTTTAAATCTTGTTTGAAGAGAAGTTCACATCCTTTTTCCTTGATGTCTGCCAACACTCCCCTTGGAATCCTGAGGGCTTGTTGTACTGGATCATTGTGAGGAGGGTCTCCTGCTAATTCTGCCATGGTGAGGTTAGCATGAGCACCACCTTGGTATTTCTTTCGCAGCTCCTTCAAAGCTCTTCTCCATCTGCGCTCCCATATAAGTCCTTGTGTGTCAGTAAGTATCAATGACACAAGAGATTTCATGTCACATGAAGTCAAGTCATATTCATTGAGAATACCTTTTAAAAACTGTTTAAAATATGAAGATCCCAGTCCATAATCTCTAATTGCCTTAATAAAATTTTTAACTAAATCCTGATTTAATTTTTGCCATCTTTGGTTTTGTCCTTGTGGGTCATAATTCACTGGCATGGCTATTTCACCAGTCCCAATTGCAGGACATTTTCTGCTTCTTGTCAAGTCCATTCGAATATTTGTCCAATCAACTAAAGTATCTTGAGCTGCTGTTGCAGGTCTGTGTGTCTCTGTAGGAATTTGTCTGTTCAAAGGTATTACTTGTTGAGATTGAGGCCAAGCTGCTGCCTCATCCATTTTTTGATTCATTGGTATTGTAGAAATCTGTGGTCCTTGCCGCATTATTCATTGAAAAGTCCTTGCCCATTATTGTCATCAACCTTGTTCTTCCCTTTATTATCACTTGTACTGTCATTTCTGAATCTGTAAGAATTGTCTTTGGAGATCTGTAAGATAGGAAAACCCATTCTATAATTAAAAGAGTGTCCTTTTTGTGTTCGTCCCAATGAAAAATCAAACCATATAGCTGTGTTTCTTCTCCCAACACTACTAAATGGAATGGTAAAGAGTCCACATATCGGTGTGCTTGTCAGTCTTGTATCATTTCTGCAACTTTTTGCAAGCTTGCTTGTGCTTTTGGCATAAAAGTCCTGAGAGATTTGATGTTGTCGTTTCCTTTCAGAAGATCGAACAAAGATGAAAGATCTTCATTCGTGATTCCCAAAATCGATCTCATCCAGTTGATCTCTCCAAGGAGTTGCTGGAGATCTTGGAGATTGTTGACTTCTAAGTTGATTTCTAGTTTTTGAGGTTTGATTGTCTGTTCGGTGATTTTCCATCCAAGGTATTTCCAGGGTGCAATTTCTTGAATCTTTGAAGTGCTGAATTCGAGTCCTGCTTTTTGTATTTCTTCGATCACACAAGCACGGACTTCTTGTAGTTCTTGGTCTGTTGATGCAGCAATCAGCAAATCGTCTATATAATGTACAATTTTTGATTTGGGATAATTGTGTCTTGCTGGAGCCAAAGTTTGCGCCACATACCATTGACAAATTGTTGGCAAGTCCTTGAGGCCTTGGGGTAAAACAACCCAATGATACCTCTTCATTGGCTCTTCTCTGTTCAAACTTGAAACGGAAAATGCCATCTGGTGAGCATCGTCTTCATGAAGTGGAATACTGAAAAAGCAATCTTTGAGGTCAATAATAACAAGAGGCCAGTCTCTGGGAATCATTGAGAGTGATGGAAGTCCTTGCTGAAGAGGTCCCATCTCCACCACTATTTTATTCAATTTTCTGAGGTCGTGAAGTAATCTCCACGATCCAGAAGACTTCTTTCGGACGACAAACACTGGAAAATTCCACGGGCTGTTTGTCGGTTTTATGTGTCCTTTTTCTAGTTGTTCTTTCACCAAAGTTTTCAATGCACTCAACTTCTTCTCCAAGGCCCACTGATCCACCCAATGAGGCGTATCAGTTTTCCATGTCAGTTTTGGAGTGGCGAGTGCTGCAGTGAGTCCTACTAAAAATCCATTGTCAAGTACATGCTCCACTATGAAAGGAGATCTCTTCCCCATACAGTGAATGGCTTTTACATGAGTAATAGCTGTCTTCTGTCCGGGTCCTGTGAATGTCATTGAATTTTCGCTTTGGAGGCATACAGAACTTCCTCCAATGCCTGTGATTTGATCCAGAGGTACAATCAAGTTCCATTCTCGAGGTCAGAAAATATATGAAATCAGTGTCACGTCCGGTGTTCACCATCCCTGTGATGGTTGTTTTCCTGTTATGGTATATCAAGTCCCAAGTAATAATTGGCTGTTCATGGGTTATGTACTTCAACCATAACGCGTGTACTTCGACATGGTCATTGTAGTGTGGATGCCCTTCGCCCATCGCTGGCATTACTTGATGCTCCAATGGATGCGATGGCAGAGCTATCTCTTTTGCCAGTTGAGTATTTTGTAGAATTGTCAATGGGGGTCGAAGAGCCCTTGCTAAAATTGTCATCTCTTCGAAGCAGTCTGCTGAAACAACAGTAGGATATATTGTCAGTCCAAAAATGCTGCACCGGTCTCTGCCTATTATCAAAAAAATTTTGTCTCTTTTGGCATGGTGCTTTCAGTCCTGTACGTATAGATGCAGATTCTTCATTCAAAAAAACAAGTCACTTTTGAAGCTGACAGGATGTACTGCGTTCCTGGGCAGCAAATCCCTGTCACAGGGGATGTCCCCTAACACCCTGCTGAGGGAGTCAGATTGACGTTCCCCAACAACTGTATTGTCTGTGCTGGTGTTGTTGCTGTTCCTTGTTGCACCGCCGTCATTTCTGTCATAGCACAAGGTGATCCTGCACTTCGTGTTTTTTGGCAGTGGCAATGGTTTTCTGTCCACATCTGTCAGAGAATAACATTCACTTGCCAGATGTCTTCCTCTGCGACATCTAGGGTAAAGTTCTGGTGGCTTGGAAGTCTTTGTGGATTGAGGACAATTTTTCCCAAAATGTCCAAAAACCCTACAGTCGTAGCATTGTCCTTTAGATGGATTCTTTTTCTTCTTGAAATTTGCAAAAACCGTTTCATGTTGTTCTTGAAGAACTTCTGTCATTTGCTCCTTGACAACTGAAGCTGTATGTTGGGGTGTTTCAATCTTGCTGCAGGCTTCAACCATCTCCGTCCTCTCTCTGTGGAGACACAAACAGAACCCTTCCCCCAAATGCTTACTTTGTAAGCTTTTCAACTTTCTCTGTTCTAAATTTTTAATCAAAACTGGAAAATTTTCCCTCAATTATTATTTCAACTATTATCTAACAAAAAAACAAACCCAAAGTTTACAATCTTCTGCAAGTAAACATAATACAATAATTAACAATACTTTAAATAACAGGTATACATTTGCAAGATTAGATAATTCTCAATTTAAAAAAAAACTGTGTCATCACCTCAGGGTCTGCAGACAGCTGACAAACCTTAATTCAATGTGGAATCTGATGGTCATCTCCGGAAAATGAACACCAAATTCACTTCAAAGTCCGCATCAGCTGTTATATTGATAAGTCAAATTGCCAATCCAAACGATTGGAATATTATTTTGATGCGGAAAACACCTGGGTTTACACAATTTCTCTTTCAGTTAGAATCAAGGCTTGGCCAGAGCCTAAACTCTAATTGGAAGAGAACTCCCTGACATCTTCTTATCAAAGAAAAAAAACACAACTCTTAACAACAAAGTTACAATTAAACATTTCAAAAAGAAATCAAACTCCTCTAGCAACTCATTTTCTCTAAAATTCATCTTTAGGGTAAGATACTTTGAACATGGCAAGACAATGCAGTGCTTCTGTGATAGCAACTCAGGAAAACCATAACATTAAAATTTTTTTTCTGAGAATGAAGCTCAAATAATTTTCTGGAATTCTGCAGAATATTCAAAACCATAAGATAGCAAAGTGCCACGTCACAAAAGACCTGCCAAAATAAAAGAGAGAATTAATAAAAAGAAAACAAAGAAGCATTAAGTTTACAACTTAACTGATTATCTTCATACATTTGATTCAAGGACACATCTGGAGGCTTTCCAAAACTTACTTAAAATACTGAAAGATTTCAAATTAAACAATGAAACAGAAAACAAAATCATTCTGTAATATAGAATTCATGCAATCTTATTACAGTGTTTTTAAAATTAAATACAGAAACTAAATTTAAATTTTAAAATCCAACACAAAATCTATTGATTTATATTGACAATATTGCAAATACTTATAAACTGGCTTCTCTAAAACAATTAACTATAGCAAAATTAAAACTCAATGTTGACATTTAAATAAATGTCCGCTCATATCTGAGCAATAACAAATCACTAAATATAGATGATATATATTCAAATAAAATACAAAATACCTTATTATACCTTCAATTATTAAAATATCTAATACTATTAAAATACCTTTACCATTCTTAAAGTTTCAGCTATTTTTTTTAACAAAATTGCAAAAACAAACACCTTTAGTTTAACATACAAGAACTGAAAATAAAACTGACTCTCTTGTCCCGTTCCCTTGTTCTGTTTCTTCTCCACAGTATAGATAAAAAGCAGCTCTTGGCATCTCTCCATCCCCCATTCCCCTCCCGTCTGCAGCACTGGGTCTGTGCAGGCACAGGAGGAGCAGTGGGGGTGCTGCCAGAGCCTCTGGAGCAGGGTGGCTGTGCCTCCCCCCCCTCTCTCGGTGAGCCTGGGCTGTGACCTCACGCTGCTGTGCCTGGGTTTGCTCTGTCCGGCTCTGTCCAGGCAGCTGCCTGCAATTGCTTCAAAGTTGTTAATTTTTTCACCTTTGACTTAAAAAGCATAAATTTCTCTCCCCATTAGAATCTGCCAGTTCTAATGTGGACAACTCAGGTTTCCCTGAAACAGGGCATTCATCTCCTCCCCCAGCATTTCTGACAGCTGGAGAAAGGCCTGTCTCTGTCTTTTCACAATTCTCGCTTTTCTGCGTCCCGGCCATTGCCGCAGGTTGCCCCTCCCTGGACATCCCTTGCAGCTAAATGCACCGAATCCGCGCTTTTTTCCTGTTTTTGTCCCGGTCAGTGTGAAGGCTGCCGCTCCCTCCCCCTTTGGGCTTAGAGCCGCCCACATGGTCCTGTCCTTCTGCGTCCCAGTCCCCGCAGGTTTTCTCTCCCTGGACATCCCTGCGGCACCGAGCCCGCATTTTTTCATGGTCCCATCCCCCTCCTCTCTGTCCCTCACGGCCCGGGGAGTCGCCTATAGCGCCCTCCCGCCTTCTGGGGTCAGGGTTTCTGAAGGGGTGAAATAGCAAAAATGTATGTCCTGCAACTCACTTGGAAATATTTCTAACTTAATTTTTTCCCTGGCCTTGCTGATGGCAAGGCCCTTGCTGAACCACCTGCGGCTGGCAAGGCAGTCATAAACTTCCCTCCCCCAGCTCATAGCTAGGTGAGAACCCTTCCCCAGTCTCTGAGGAACTTTAATTGCTTTCTCTGCCTGCTGATAGCAAGGCAGCCGTAAACCTCCCACCCCCTGCTCATGGCTAGGTGGGAATCCTATGATGTGTCTGATTCTGAACCATCTTACCCAAAAGCAATTCGTCCAAAATCGATTCGGAGGTTCCTGAAACCGACCAGCAGTGCACAGGAGTGAGGCTTCCCGGGACACCTCCTCTCCGACTCGCGTCTGGAACTCGGCTTTTCTTGGCAGAGGGCCATAAATCTCCTCCACAGTCCTTTTCAACAGCGTGCCTCTTCTGAAGTTCTGTCTTTTGGGGGTCTGTACCTGCCTTTGCAGGCTACAAGGATCCACCAGGGTCCGTGCAAAATGTCTCTGCCTGGGGGGGTCTCCTCCATCTCTGTGCGTCTTCTTGAGCTTGCCCTTCTGGGGGTCCGCACCCACCTTTGTGGGCTGTGGTGCATCCAGAGACGTCAGATGTCACTGCCCAGCCAGGGGGATGCCAGATGTCAATGCTCACCCAGGGACGCCAGGTGTCCCAGTCTGGGGTTCCTCCTCTGCCCCGAGATCACCCCAGAGGGACACGAAGGTGGTTCAAAACCTGGTTTTCCCCGAAGCCGCCGAAGAGAGACTGCCGGAGACAGTTTTCTCTTTTTCCAAGGACAGTTTATTGTTTCTTATCTCTGGGACACTTTGCCTGGCCAGCAGCGGTCTGCTCAGCCTGGCATCCATGGTGGAATCTGCCTGGTCAAGGCAGGGCTTATCTTATATAGTTAGTACTACGTATTACATGTTTACAAAATTTTACCAATACAATGCAATTTTATTAAATGGTCCAGCCCTGACCCCAACCAATCCAAGAGGCCAACGTGTCACCCAACATGGATGACATGGAGAAGAAGGAGGAAAAGGTGTCCATCCCCCAAATTCTCCATCTTGGCCACGTGTCCCTTATCATAAACATTCAAGAAAACCTATTTATCTACATTCTAACATTCTAATTTACACTCTACTCATCATTATTTTCTGTGTCTCTTCTCTCAATGTGGGCAGCTTCTCCCAAGGAGCCAAATCCAGCCCCTGCAGCTCCTGGGCAGCACTCAGGGGTCTCTGAGGGGTCTGCCAGGGGGGTTTTTGCACCCCCAAAGGAGCCAGGAAAAAACCCTGGACTCCCACAGTCCGTGTGAAACAGTTAACGAGAGACTGCACATGCCTAGAGGAGAAATGTGAAAAGGGCACCACGATGAAGATATCCAGCCTTCATCAGGGGACCACTGAGAAACTCAGACATGGAGCCTTCCTCAGTGCCAGCTCCTGAGCACTGCGACTGCGCTTCACGAATGCTAATGAAAATACTGAGTTTTAAGAAATAATTTTCATAATTACACATTTTCTAAGGAAAACTATGAATGTGCATTAAGTATAACCACGTATTGTAGTTTGTGTGCCTGGGTGTGCACTGTTAGGAGGAGTGATAGCTGTGCACCTGGAGCAGTGAATAAAGCAAACACCCACTTCTTGGACTTTGTCTTGCAAATTTCTCTTGGCCCGGTTTGGGATGATTCTACAGGGAACACGTCTCAGCTGGTGGCCATCCTAAACCCAAGGGCACAGACAAGGAATGTGTGGCCAGGGCATGAATGCTGTTCTGACCCCAGAGGTCCGGTGAGCACTGACATCAGCAGGAGTGGCAGAGTCCTAGCCCAAGCAGACCTGCCACTCCCTGAGCCCCGGCAGCACTGGTGCCCAGCTCCTGCCCCAGAGACTTGCACCCCAGGGGCATCTGTGCCAGAGGGAGCCAAAGCCCACATTCACTGGGGCACCATCACAGGGATCCCTGCAGCTCTGGCCCCTGCCCACCCGCTCTGTCACCAGCACAAAGAATCACCAAAGGCCGAGGGTCTTCTGGCCATCTTCCCTTCCCCACTGCATGCCTGGGCAGCTTGCTGAGCACAAGCACCCTTTCCCCCCTCTTCCCTGATGCCCTGCAGACCCTGGGCACCAAAAGAAAGCACCTGGGACTCTGTCTATTCTAACACATCCTATATTTCTACACTACAATGAAACACAAGGAAGAAAAGAACAATCTTGAAGGAAGAGAATATCCCTGCTGGCTCAGGTGGCCCCCAGAGGCAGAGCATCCCAGATCAGCTCTCCACAGAAGTTCAGCAGTGCAGCCAGCCGAGGCCTGACAGACGAGGCCGTGTCTCCCATGCCTGGCAGAGCTGATCTCACAGACTCTGAACTTGGAGATCGAAGGCTGCTCCTCTGCCCTGAGAACATATGAAGTTTGAATTGCCAGGCTTCAGACAGCAAGGCTGGTGTCATCTGCCATGGCTTCAAGGGCTGGAAGAGATGAACAGAGCCACGGTCAGATCCCAGATGTGCAGGGACACGAGGAGATCCCTGTGCCATGGCCATCCCAGCCTGCTCTAGCCATGGTCAGGAGGGATCAGGGACTACTGGGATCAGCCCGAAGCTGCTGGCCACGAATCCCCCATGAGTACCTGAAATCTCTGTGTGCTCTGCCCATGCCACCCCCATCTGCACAGGGAACAGAGCCCTCCACAGCCAGGGCAGGGATTGCAGCTCCTCCTGTCAGCCCCCACTGCCAGCCCGCTGCCCTCACTCACCTCTGCAGACCAGCTGCAGCTCCTCCTGCTGCCCCCGCAAGCTGCGCCTGGTGAGCCCTGGGAACACAGAGCCTGTCACAGCTCTGCCCAGTGGCACAGCTCCCTGCCCGCAGCGCTGCCAGCCCTGTGGCCACTCACCCTCCTGGCCCAGCAGGGCACAGCCCAGGCCCTTGTGGCACGCTGCCACCACAGGTCAGCAAATGCTGTAGTCTGGCCTCGAGGTCACCTGCAGGAGTGACGCCTGGGAAAAGCTGTGGGTCAGCAAGGAATGAGTGCGCTGTGTGGGGGCTCCTGACGGCAGCGCTCTGTCCCGTCCTGTCCCATCGCGTGCACCGAACACTGTGGTGTGGCTGTGTCACTGCCAACGCCTGTGTCACTGCATGTCACAATGAGCCCTTGGACATGCTGTCCCATTCCATGCCATGGTGACCATGCTGCACTGTGTCACAATGGGCCCTTGCACTCACTGCCACCTGCCTGGGGCTGCCCCAGCCCCCCCAAAGTGGCCCATGGAATGCCTTGCCCCAAGTGTCTCAGACAGCCCGACAGGAACCTTAGGAACAGCTCAAAGCATCAGCAAACGCTGCCCTGCTCTGCAGGCTCAGGGCAGCAGAAGGAGCCCCGGTGGCTGCTGAGGCAGCTGCGATGGGAAAGGCGCGGGGCCTTGCACAGTAACTGTCATGACCTCCTTGGGACACGTCCTGCCTGGTGGCCGTCCTGAACGCAGCGGTGTGACACAGACAAGGAACATGTGGGCAGGGCACGAATGCTGCTCTGACCCCAGATCCCGGGGAGCACTGACATCAGCAGGAATGGCAGAGTCCCAGCTTAAGCAGCACTGCCACACCCTGAGCCCTGACAGTGCTGGTGCCCAGCTTCTGCCCCAGAGACCTGTGCCCCAGAGGGCTTCTGTGCCAGATGGAGCCAAAGCCAAGGTGCGCTGGGGGCTGTGCTCCATCCTGAAGGGGCTGTTGGCAGGAGCAACTACAGCACATGCTGGCAACACTTGCTAGGTGTCAGATAATGTTGCTCCTTCCTGGAATGCTTTTTTCCGTGGAAGGGATTGGTAGTAGTACAAAAACATCAACACCTACTGAATTTCAAAGGACAAAGAGACTCCACAGAGATGCTGCCTTGTTTCCTTTTCTGTTTTTCTTGCATTTGGGAAAAAACGGAGTTGCCCTATCATCTGGTATTCAACACTCCAATGGCTGTGTGTCTGCCTATGGCAGCTCACATCCAAATGCAACTGGGTGTCTGCTGAGCAATGGACGGAAATAGATGGCCACAAACAGGGAGGTCCCCAGTGAACATCAAGGCAGCCACCTGGGCAGGTGCAGAGGCTAGGGATAAGTCGGGGAGGATAAACTGTTCTGTGTCTCTGATGATGGTGCCAGCCCCTTGAAGGAGCAGCCAAGAAAACATGTCAGGACATGTCCTGTCCTCTTTTGCTGTCAGATGCACACGGGACAGATTTGCTGCCACAGATCCACCAGACATGATCCAGGAACAATGGAGGGCCATGCATTGGTAGGGAATGGCCTCCAGAAAGAGCAAAGCAGGATCTAGCAGCAAAGCTTGAGCCTGTGTAGCGGGCCACCTCCTCAGCACACACCACAGTGCTTCCCTCCAGCCCTGAATGTTGGCCACAGGTGCCTGGTCTTCTTAAGCGCCTCCTGCTCCTTCCTTTGTTCCAAGCCCATCCAGGATTTAGTTTGGAAGCTCATGCACGTCTTTAGGGTGCCTGCAGGGAGGAGAGGCATGGCAGCTGAGGAGCAGGGCTCCTGTCCCTCTCACAATGGCATGGATGCCGCTGCCTTGGGATGCCTGCCTGTAGAAGGGGAGTCTGCCCTCAGATACGGCCAATGGAGTTAGTCGGGGGCACAGGCTGCAGCTGCAGCTGCCAAGGGCTGCTGTGAGGCTGGCAAGTCAAGAGCAAACCACTGTGGCCAATTCTGCTGAAGCCTTTTGCCAAAGCACATGCAGTGGTGCCCACAGTATGCCCTTTTGGCATCGCGTCTGGTGTGGACGCCTCATGGAGCAGGTTTGGCGTTCGGGTGCTGCTGTTGCTGTTCTGGCTCTGGTGCTGTTTGTGTGGCGCCCAGAGCAGCTGGGGCAGCCCTGCTCAAAGAGACATGGCCACTCTCCCTACAGAGGCAGAAGCTCTGCAGACCCAGGGCTCTGTGTCAGGGGGTCCTCAGTCTCAGCTCTGTGGCCGCCAGCTCTGCCTCTGCCCACTGCCCTGGCAGCCCCCAGTGACCGTGCCCTGGAAGGGCCCCTTTGGCCTCCTTGTCCCCAGCCAGCCAGGCCTGGGCTCCCCGGGGGTGTCCCCAGCCTCCTGCTGTGCCCAGCCTCGAGGGTTCAGCCACAGTTGTGGCACACTCTCTGGGGAAGCGCCAGAGCAGCCAGGGGGCAGGAACAAGGAGGCTGCCTGGGGGCTGCTTATGGCCCCGGACACCCAATTGCTCAGGGATTCCCACAGGGCCCCCTCAGGGGCGTTCTGTCCCCTTGGAAGCTCCTGCCACCCACTCCCTCCCACCCACATGGCCCTTGTGCCTTCCCACAGCCTTGTCCCATCAGGGCCTCCTCAGCCCCCCATCCCTTGGTGGTCTCCCAGTGCCCCACCCCCTCAGGGTCTCCCCCAGCCCCACCAACCTGCCCGGCAGCGGCGCGGTCCCTACGCAGCTCCACAGGAGCTGGATCGAGAGGCACCTAGGAGCCCTCAGCAATCCAGGCACCAGCACTCGGGCAGGAGGACACCGATGGCGCTTCCTGGCTGGGAGAGGCCCTGTGGCCATCTCCAGGCACCGCTCTCAGGGGGATCCCCGAAGCTCCAGCCCCTGCCCAGCGCTCAGCTGGCAGCATTAAGGCTGCAGCAGAGCCACCAAAGGAAAAGAGGCTTCTGGCCATCTTCCCTTTCCCACTGCACGCATGGCAGCCTCCTGAGCACAAGGACCACTTTTCCCCTCTTACCCTGTCCCCTGTTGACACTGGGCACCAAAATAAAGCTCCTGGGAGTTTCGGTATTATAACACATCCTATATTTACGTCCTACAAAGAACAAAAAAGAGGGAAGAACAATCATAAAGGAAAGAAGAATCCCTGCTGTCTCAGGTGGCTCCAGCTGGCAGAGAGCCTCTCCACTCAGCTCTCCTCAGAGCTCCAGCAGCAGATCCACGGCCACACCCACAAGGCCATTTCCCACGTGCCCTGCTGAATTGATGTTACAGCTTCTGCAAGATGGAGCCCAAAGCTCTCTCTAGGGCCCACAAGAGAAAGGCTGGCTCGGCCTCCTTGGGACACGTCGTGGCTGATGAACCATCCTAAACCCACGGGTGTGACACAGGCAAGGAACGTGTGGGCAGGGCACGAATGCTGCTCTGACCTCTGGGGTCTGGTGAGCACTGAAATCATCAGGTGTGGCAGAGTCCCAGCCCAAGCAGACCTGCCACTCCCTGAGCCCTGGCAATGCTGGTGCCCATCTCCTGTCCCAGAGACCTGTGCCCCAAGGGGCTTCTGTGCCAGAGGGGGCCAAAGCCTACATGCACTGGGAGCTGTGCTCCTTCCTACAGGGGCTGTTGGCAGGAGCACATGCAGCAACTGCTGGCAATTCTTGGTTTCTGTCAGGAGGTCGAAGCTGTTGGTCCTGAATAGTTGTTTTTTTTTTTTCATGGAAGGTATTGGCAATGGCACCAGAACACCATCAGCTGCCAAATTTCACAGAACAATAAGATTGTACAGACACACTACTATCGGGAGATCAAAATTAAGAGAGATGTGGCAACTGAGAGACTTTTAAAAGATGGATTATTGCCTCATGGTATCAGTCTCATAGAAGGGTGAGACATTAAAGGTGTTATGTTTAATGCCATAATATCAGAAGCCATCTAATTCCCTGTTACAATGCCTTATGTTAGGTTTTAGCCAATCACATACAAAACTTGGCAACATCTTTTTACACTAATTAATAATGGTTTTACTTTTTGTGGCTTTGCCGCAATGCATCATTTTTAGACAATTATATAACACTTCACAAACCTACATTGATACATCTTAAATTAATAGCTAACTTTATAACAGGTTTTATTCTTAAACTTTAAAATCTTTTACTCTTTTACTTGACATATTGTTTTGCTCATATAATGCATATCTCCATTTACGTAAAACATAATTCCTCTTAAAATATGAGCTTATATTTTTGTTTCATGTCTGCTTTATTTTCACTGTCCTAATTCTCCAAGCTCTCTCCAAGAGCTTAGATCAAACACTGTATCCATCTCCATCACTGAGCCTGTATGCACAAGGCCCTGAGAGCTTTCTGTGCCTGGAATTCCCACATGCTGTCATGTTTCCTTGTGTTCCAATAAAAATATTAGCCCAATCTCTGATGTCCAATGCTCCAGTTGTTGCGTGTCTGGCAGTGGTAGCTCATGTCCAAACACAACTGAGTGCCTGCTGAGCATGGTGGTGGAGAGCCACAAACAGGGAAGTTCAACCAGAACAATATATAAAGCTTCAAACAAACTCTTGTCTATTTCCAAATGCAAACATCAGCAAACACATGCAGGAAAAGCCAAATTAATTCCAACATTCCCAGGAAACCAAGCAAGGATTGCACCCAAGGCTTTTGGAAACACTTCCTAGATGAATTAATGTCTCTCCCATGGAGGGGCTGTAGTAGCTGAACTTCTGCACTGCTGCACAGTTCCGGGTAGAGTGGGAAGAAATCCACAGTGTTCTTGCACAACCTGAAATATGGATGAAAACTTGGACCAAATTCTTTCCTGGGCAGGATGATGCTGAAATCCACTGCATTCTGGGACCTGAAAATTAGGCAAGAAACCAGTGCTCCATAATACAAGGTCTATGGGGCAGGTATTTGTTTATTTGATGCTGGAGTGAGGGGCATTGCTCCACCATAAACTCACCTGTCTATTCTTTGCACAGTACTAGCTGGTATATGTTTTTTACTTAATGTGCACATTATTCTTTCTTAACCTTGATATTGCAACATATTTTCTAATGACACGATTATGTGAGCCCTTGTAGCACATCCATGGTTTCTGCAGGAGGTGGTCGTCAGCATGCTGCTCATCATTTTGGATGAAAGCTCATAAATCTTCTTTGGGCTGAACTTTCCACCCCTGCTTCCTGGGTACACTGTAGGATTGTCTGCTCAAATAGCCAGTGGTTAGCTTTTGCAGTTAGCTTGTTCTGCTAAATTTGCTGATTTTTTAAAAGTGCTTCATTCACATACCCTGTTACCACATAACTACCTCTTGCACAGCTATAGGTTTTATGTAGCTCAATTATCTCATTGCCTCACATCAATCCAGCCCCTTCTTATATTCTTTGCAATTTCTTTTGCATATATAGTCTTGTTGTGGTCTCAAAATATCTGTTTCAACCCTGTATCTCATTTTATTTTGCTACCATTTGTGATATCTGGTGGTAGTTTTTTTATAATTCCATACAAAACACTGGCTCTTCATGCAGGTTTTTAGGATTGGTATTCCAGTTCCTAAAATTTCTACAAAAAGTTGTGTTAGCCAGTTCAGATTAGCTAGCCAAGATGTTCGAGTTTCCCACAATCGTTTACTCCAAGATGTAATGCCTTTGGTCACTTCAGGGAGCCCTTTTGCATGTTGCCAAATGGTATGGATGTCCTCTGCTATTTGCTGTGACTGAGCTATAGAAGTGCAACAATTGCTATAAATTAGAATATAAACTCCTCCCATTTTGCTGTTATCTTTTCTAACACCGTGGGGTTTAGAAAGACTACTTCTTCTAGTGAGTTTATTTCAGTTTGTAGTCTTTTTCAGGCATCTAATGTTTAGTTAGCAATCAATTCTATTTTGGCTGAGATGCTTGAAATGGCTTTTGCAGTTGTGCAATTCCTAAATTTGGGAGCAATGCCCTAACATCATGGTGGACAGTTATTAAAACCTTTTCTCCATTCTCTTTGATTTCCTTCACAATCTTTTGAATGATGTCTGGGTGGATCTCAAAATGACATACACCTTGTTCAGTATCTAGGCATATGTCTTGGGCATCAATGGTGTTGCTTTCACAAAGGAATTGTTTTAGGGTGACACAAGATTTTACATTTACAGTGTGTCATTTCTTGTCTACCATCCGGGCCCATGCTCTATATTCAGAGGGGTGGAGTACAGTCTTTTCATGGTTTAATCCTAAAACAACAATATGGTGGATAATGTAAATGGTGGCATTATATATAGTGAGTACAAAGGCAGTGGCCACATTAGTGACGGGGTCATAAGTGAAATTTACCATAGTTCACCAGAACTGCAGTTTCCTTTCCAAATTTGTGGCATGATCCCATATGGCTTTTCACATTTCGATTGGAAAAATGCCTTCACTTCCTCTCTTATGACCAAAGTGACTGTTGACTGCATCCACAACTGTGCCTGTCTACAAATAAGAGCTAAAGACACGTTATCCTGGGCTACACCAAGTGTTTCCATTATTAGTTTGTGGCCTTGATCTTCAGCTTCTCTCAAATTTGGCAATATCTTTGAAACCTGACACTGACTGGTTCCTAATGCTAACACAGATGATTGTAAAGGCTGCCTTATTTTTGCCAAATCACTAGTCACAGTGGCCAGTTTGCTCATTAATATTTCTGAATCAATTCCATTTAAGACTCTTAATCCTATACCTATTATTCCATCATATGTCTTCGTGTTGTGTCTTTAAAGTGAGCCTATTATTTCAGACTGTCCAACTCTCAAAAGTCGTTTTCAGAAAAGGGGAACCTGCTGGCTGAATTTTTGAAATAATGATCTGCATTAGCAGCTCAACACGCTTGAGAGACAATTCTGGGTTGCACAGCAATTGCTGTTGGCCCACATTCCTTATCACATATGGTCCAATTTCATAAATCTTTGTTTCAGGCTTAAGGGACATGGCTAGGGCTCATGTGATCTGGATGTTTAGTGTCTGTGTTGGTTAGGTTGCATCATTCTCAAGTTTAACACAAACTTGAGTTATATTGTAATAAACTTTAAAAGCCTTGGCTTCACACTCCTCTATTTTAAGCCCAAATTCATGGTAGTCAGTTAAACATGTGTCACAACATTCCTTACCAATTCAGATGGGTTTTATTCCTTTTTGGAATTCATCCTGGACAAACAGATATTTACATCCCCTGTAGTCATAGTCACGATTATGATCATAAAAGCCACAGCTTCCTAGGTGATACCTGCTTGATTCTGGCTAGGAATACTTTCCTGGATTGTCACAAGCAAAACCAACATTTTCACCCACGATCTATTAATTTTTCCCCAGTAAGCTTTAGCTTTTGCTCTTTATCACCCAGTGTTGCTTTCCAAGGGCCTTCTGGAGCCTTTTTCACTTGGGTATGGTGAATCCAGGTGCTCTGTTCTTTGGTCTTGATTGCATTAAAAGGATGAGAAGCATCTGGAATGGTCCTTCCTGCTGTGGCTCCAAAGTTTTGTCTGCAAGAGACTTAACATACACATAATCTCCAGGCTCTATGTTTCTACTGGTCCATCTAGTTCTCTGCTTCGAGCCCCAACCACATATTTTTGAATTTCTCTGAGCTGTTTGTTTAGGGCCACCATGTATCTACGTAGAGTTTCTTCCTCTACCAGTGTTGGTGCTCCCTCCTGTTCCCCATATTATCTTCTATATACCTCAAAACAGTTGAACTTTTCTTTTGTTATTGGTTTAGTGGGAATTCACAGTAATGCCAAAGGAAGAGCCTGGGGCCAGTGTAATTTTGCTTCTTGTCCTAGATTTATAATTTGTTGCTTGATCAAGTGGCTCATTTTTTCTGTTTGACCACTTGACTGAGAGTGATATGAGGTGTGGCGTTCTCAATCTATGTGCAATTGGTGGCTAATTTGCAGTACAATTTTTGAAATAAAGTGTGGTCCTCTAAACTCCAAAGCAATTGCTCCCTTTATCATAACATACACATCTGTTACAGGCATTAAAGCTTTGTTTAACACCGAGTATGTTGCTCCTGTATCTACAAAAATTCCATTTTCTATACTTTGTCCATAAACTTGATTATAGTTAGAGAGTACATTAGGGAAAGACTAAAGCATGGTATTATCTGATTCTCCATGGAACCAAATCTCCATTGTGACAGTCCAGAATGTCATGGAACCAAGGAGCCTTTGTAATACTGCAAGGCCTCAGGGAACCAAGGAGTGCAAAGGTCTCAAATATTCCTTGCAGGGTTCTGCCTTGGGGAAGTGGAACCTCCCTGGTTGCACCTTGGGCTGGCACACACTTGAGGAGTGTGTCTGTTTTCAGTGGGGAAACTTAGGAGTTTTAGATTGCTTCAAAAGAACCAGGAAAACCCCTGTTTCCTTAGCTCAGCCAGTTCTCCAAGCAAAGCAGGCCCCAGGTAAGTGAGGACATACAGGATGGGGTGGGCAATGTGGAGAAAGGTTGTTCACACTGGGTCAGACCTAAAGGCACAGCTTCTCTGAGCTTCTCTCACCTCCTGAGGAGAGACCCTGGATCAGCATCAATCACAAGATGCTGCAGCCATTTCTCTGAAGAGAAGATTTATAAAATACAGATTTAAAATGGGAATGTGGTTTGTTTAGAAGCTCCTGGAAATATTTATTCATAAGTATTTTAGGAAACCTTCCCATGAACTGCACCAGACCAGAGGGAACTCAAGGCAGAGCCATGGTTTTGTCAGGACTTGCTGATCCCAATAAGCCCCGTGGTGCATTTGATGCTGAGCACTTGAACCTCGGGGTCTGAGAGGAGATTGCACAAACCTTTCCAGGAGCCCAAGTCAGAAGAAAAACCCAAAGTATCTCAAAGTATTAATGGGTCCCACTGAGATCAATCCCCACCACAGGCTCCTCATGGACTCCTTGGAGGAGAGAATTGGAGCCCATGATTGCCAAGAAACCTCTCAGAGAGTCAGAGAGGAGAGAAAAGGAAAATCCAAAGTACCTTTGAAACCTTAAGTATCTCAAAGTATTAATGAGCCCCAGTGGGTGTCAATACAAAGCTCTCAAGGCATTCCTAAAAGTATATAATTGTCCATGCAGGGTTCTGCAGGATTGCATAAACTACTATAAGAGTTGGTGTCAAAAGGGAAACTCCAAGTACCTTAAAAAACTGAGTACCTTGAAGAATTTGTGAGCCCCACTGAGTATCATTACTAACAAAGCCTCTCAAGAGACTAATTAAAGCAGATAACTGGAGTCCATGATTGCACAAAGCTCTCAGAGACTCCAAGGCAAAAGCAAAACCCAAAGCCCTTGGAAAAACCTGCATCCCCTGCGAGCATGAAGGAGCCCCCAGGGCCATTCCTGACCAAGGCTCCCCAGGGACCGGTTCCAGCAGATCCCTGAGGCCACTGGGATGTGGGGGGATGCTGAGGGCAGCACAAGGGGTGACAGTGCCCAGCCTTGCTAGAACTGTGGCAGTGGCTCAGGACAAGGTGTCTCCTCCCAGCCCTTGGTGGCACAGACCCTGCTGTGCCCCAGGGCACCAAGACTTGGCTTCTCTTTGTCCCCACCTGTCATCTCTGCCTCCATTTCTTAGTTCTGATTGTGGCTTGGGGACAATTTCTCAGATGTGTCTCTCAGTGGGACCCATTAAAACTTCCAAGAAACTTTAGAGTTATAATCTGACTTGAAATTATTGAGATTTTTCTTCATCTCCCTGTCAGGGACCGATGTTCAGGGCTTCAGCACAAAGCTCAAGAGGGTCATTAAATTTCTTGTGCTGTGTCTGTGCTTCTGAGCTGAGCTGGGCTCCTGGAAGGTAGGGAGATGCTGGAAAACATGAAGAGCTTCAAAAGCACATTCCTTTTTGCTGAGCAGCTCTTCTCCCAGCCCAGCAAGGCTGGGCACTGCCTGCAGCCACCCTGGGCACACCACAGAGGGAAAGAGAGATTCAATCAGTCAGGGTTGGGAAGATGATCAGAAGTTACTGGGGCAGAATCACTCCCAGCCCTTGACACAGGAAGCCTCTGGCTGCAAGACAAGGCAGCAGCAGCTCCTGCAATGATCTCCTAAAGCTGGAACATCCCAATGCCTACAGACTCTGTGAGTACATTCTCTGATTCTCTCTTGTGCAGAGCAGCCAGGGGTGCCCAGGGCTGTCCTGCAGAGCAGGGTCCTGCAGCCCAGGGCACTGTGCTGGGGCAGGGACTCTGCTGCCTGCCAGGGACAGCTCTCAGCCAGCCCTGGGAGCTGCTGACAGCACTGGAGGACAAGGTCTGGATGGAAGGAGATAGCTGGTAAGGCTTGGAAGTGTTCTCCTTGTGTGGTGAGGATGCTGCATTGTTCAGGACTCATGTGTCATGACTCTAGCAGGGCGTTTCACTCCCGAATATTTTGAATTAGATTATACAGGGAGCATAGCAAGGCAGGAGCTGTTACTAAATCTACTGCTCTGGGTTGCCTGGATGGGAAATAGCAGACTGATATTCATCTCTCAGTTCAGGTTGAGAAAAAAAATTAAAAAAAAAATTCTCCACATCTTAATAAACAAGGTGAAGGGAGAAATCAGCACAGTTTCACTTACAGGCAGCATCACTGTCGCTTTTCCAGCCTCCTCGGGGTTGCTCTGATGCTGCCATCAGAGGCTGCAGCGGCAGAGCTGGCTCTGGGCAGTGCCCTTTGGTGGGAGGGGTCTGCAGAGCAGAGCTGAACCCGCAGGGCTGGGCTGGGCTGGGCTCTGGCACTCTGGCACCACTGGCAGGCCCAGCACTGGGCACAGGGAAGCAGCTGCTGGCAGGGACAGCTCCAGGCAGCAGAGCCCTGGGCAGGCAGTGGGGAGAAAGTGCCACAGAGCTGGGCTGGGATATTTAAAGTCTCTCCAAACTGAACTATTCCATGATTAACTTTTTTACAGATCCCTGTCCCAAGCCACAGCAAATGTCCAACAGCAGCTCCATCAGCCACTTCCTCCTGCTGCCATTGGCAGACATGCGGCAGCTGCAGCTCCTGCACTTCTGCCTCTTCCTGGGCATCTCCCTGGCTGCCCTCCTGGCCAACGGCCTCATCATCAGCGCTGTAGCCTGCGGCCACCACCTGCACACCCCCATGTTCTTCTTCCTGCTCAACCTGGCCCTCACTGACCTGGGCTGCATCTGCACCACTGTGCCCAAAGCCATGCACAATTCCCTCTGGGACACCAGGAACATCTCCTATGCAGGATGTGCTGCACAGGTGTTTCTGTTTATGTTCTTTATTTCAGCAGAGTATTTCCTCCTGACTGTCATGTGCTACGACCGCTACGTGTCCATCTGCAAACCCCTGCACTATGGGACCCTCCTGGGCAGCAGAGCTTGTGCCCACATGGCAGCAGCTGCCTGGGCCAGTGCCTTTCTCAATGCTCTGCTGCACATGGCCAATACATTTTCCCTGCCGTTGTGCCATGGCAATGCCCTGGGCCAGTTCTTCTGTGAAATTCCACACATCCTCAAGCTCTCCTGCACCAAATCCTACCTCAGGGAACTTCGGCTTCTTGCTGTTAGTGTTTGTTTAGGTTTTGGTTGTTTTGTGTTCATTGTTTTCTCCTATGTGCGGATCTTCAGGGCTGTGCTGAGGATCCCCTCTGAGCAGGGTCGGCACAAGGCCTTTTCCACCTGCCTCCCTCACCTGGCTGTGGTCTCCCTGTTTTTCAGCACTGTCACATTTGCTCACCTGAAGCCCCCCTTCATCTCCTCCCCAACTCTAGATCTGGCGCTGTCATTTCTGTACTCAGTGGTGCCTCCAACCTTGAACCCCCTCATCTACAGCCTGAGGAACCAGGAGCTCAAGGCTGCAGTGTGGAGACGGATGACTGGGGCGTTTCAGAACCATTATAATGCTGGTCTATTTCTGCAAATCATTTGTAATAAAAGTCACCTCTGAAAAAACTAGTTGGTATGATTCTCTGTGGTTTTATCTTTATTTTACTTTTTCATTTATATTCACAAAGCATTGCCAATTCTTCTGTCCTTTTTGAAATTTTTATTCTCTTTATCTTTGGTGTGGCCCACAAACTGGGTCTAGGAGAAGCTCTGTACCAAAGGATCTTCCTCTCAAGAAAGATTTCTCTAGAGATCCCCCTTCTGTTACCTCCTCTGGAGCTACAGCAGCAGCGTCTCTGTGCAGAAATGGGGGAAATGGGGTAGTTCAGTGCCGGCACAACAGCTGTCCCCAGCAGCAGCAGCACTTGGTGTTGCCAGTGCTGCTCCTGTGCCACTGCCCCGCTGCCCTCCTGCCCCTCGTGTTGCTGCAGGGTCTGAGTGCTCTCGGGGCCGGGCACAGCCCTGGGGGTGGCAGTGCCAGGGCTGCAGCAGGGACAGGCCATGGGCACTGCTGAGGCAGCGCTGACGCCTCAGGGCAGGGCCTGGGGGCTCCAGGCTCCTTGGCCAGGCTCTCTCTACAACACTTGACCAGGCCAATGCTGAGCAGAGAAAACCCCCATGAGCAGTGCCAGGCTGGCCGTGGGCAGGCTGGGGGCAAACAGCATGGCTGGTGCTCTGCAAGGCCCCTGCAAGGGGAAGACCCTGGCAAGGAGCAGCAGAGCAGGGGCTGATCCATCCCCACTGCGCTGGACAGCCCAGGGTAGCGTCCCAGAGCGTCGTCATGCACCTGCCAACAACATCCCCCCTCTGCAGCCCTGGCCTCTCCCCCAGCTCACACAGGTGCTGCATCCTTGCAGGCACACACACACCAGCACTGGCTCAGGAGCCCCTGTTTGCACTGCACAGAGCAGGCGTCAGCACCCCCATGGTGCTGCTGTGGGGAGATGGAGCTGAGTGAGCACAAATGCCATCAGCCTCTGGGGCCAGCAAGGGCTGGGGGATGGGAGGGAAACCACTCAGGTTTGTTGTGGCCTCTGCATTTAGCCAGAAAGTTTGTTCCCATGAGCTGTGAGTTTCCTGTCCCACTGCAGATGTTGTTGCTCAGAGCCAGGGCTGCCTGGCAGCCACCCTTAAACTGCCATGAGCATTTCCTTTACTTCACAATTGCTCTCTTAATACCCCAGTTCCAGATTTCTTATTACTGCCCACCGCTGTTCCCTCATGGACAAAAAGCCCATCCCTGTTTATCCTTCCCTCTCTGGTCCCACTCCCCATTTCAGTTCCTGAGTAGGCACTATGGGAACCTCCCCTGGGGAGCCGGATCATCCTACAAGTGCTTCAGGAATTGTCTGCAGGCTCCTGCAGTGCCTCGTGCTGCTCCTTTGCCACAGGCACCACAGGCCAGGGGGGCACATCTGGGTTGGTGTGTCTGGGTGTGGGGGTCCCTTTTCTGGGCAGTGAGGAGGGGCTAGAGAGGCTCTGCAGGACTGACAGGATGGGCTTTGGGGCTGTGTGGAGAAGCTGAGGGACCTGGGCTGCTGGACGTTCTGAAGAGGAGGCCTGGGCATATCTTGCAACTGCTTCAGGGGTGGTTTCAGAGAATCACAGAATTTAGCAGGGTTGGAAAATATCTTGGAGATCATCAAAGTCCAACCTGTGCCCTGAAACCACGTTGTCTCCCCTGAGCCTCCTCTTCTTCAGGATAAACATCCTCAGCTCCCTCAACCAGGTGTTCCAGACACCTCATCACCCTTGTTGCCCTTTTCTGGACATGTTCCAGCCCCTCCATGTCCTTCCCAAGCTGAGTCATCCAGAACTTTACAGAGCACTGAGGTGCTGCTCAACCAAATCTGAATACAGCGGAAGAATCACTGCCCTGGTTCTGTTGGCCACACCATCCCTGATCCAGGCCAGTAGCCTCTGGCCTTCTTGGCCACCTGGGCACACTGCTGGCTCATGTACAGCCTGCTGTCCATCATTGCTCCCGGGTTCTTTTCTACCTCTCCTCTTTCCAGACACTCTATTTCTAGCCTGTAGCACTGTATGAGGTGGTGTGGTGATAGTGCAGCTCTTGCTGTTGTTAAACCTCACTTTGTTGGATTTGGGCCTTGGATCAAGCATGTACAGGTCCCTCTGCAGAACCCTCTGGCCCTCAGTAGATCCACACATGGTGTCCACACCAGTGTACCTTTAAGGCCTCAGGGTAACAATGGTCTCCATGATTCCATGTGGTCTCACAATGACACAAAGTCTCCTTGGTTCCATTGAACCTCTTAGTGTCAAAAAGTCCTTGGTGCCCTGAGGGTTTGCAGTGCCACAGTGGATCCTTGGTTCCATGAGGTCTCACAGTGCAGGAATGCTCTCCTTGGCTCCATAGCATCACAATGGCCTCTTGGTCCCAAATGGGCACCACAGTGTCAAACATGTTTCCTTCATTCCAGGAGTCCCTGAGGAGCAACACTGGCCCATTGGTTCCATGGGCCCAGCAGTGCCACAGTGGTCCCATCATTACACGAATTTCTGCTCTGTCACAATGCTCTGCATGGTCCCACAAGGCCCTGCAGTGTCACAGTGGCCTCTTGGTCCCATGAGGCCTCCGAGTGCCACCATGAATTCCTTGGTGCTGCAGTATCACAGTGAAGCCCTGATTACACAAGATCCTGCAGTGTCACGAGGGTCCCTTGGTTCCATGGGGCACCACAGTCTCACAATTGTTCCCTTAGTTCCAAGAGTCCTTGCAGTGGAACAATGGCCCCTTGATTCCATTGGCCCCAGGCTCTCACAAGGCTCTCCTTGGTCCCAAAGTGTCACAATGGCCCCTTGGTTCCACAAGGCCCTGCAGTGTCACAGTGGCCTCTGTGGCTTCCGTGAGGACCCAGAGTGTCACCATGGACTCCTTGCTTCCATGTAGGCCCACAGTGTCATAGTGGCCGCTTGGCTCTGTGGTGCCATGTTGTACACAGTGTCACTCTGGTCCTCTCAGTTCCATGAGGCCCTGCAGTGTCACAATGGTCCCTCGCTTCCCCAGGGCCCTGCAGTGTCACAATCATCATAGAATCAGCCAGGCCGGAAAAGACCTTGGAGAGCATCAAGTCCAACCTGTGACCCAACACCACCTTGTCACCCAGACCATGGCACTCAGTGCCATAGCCAGTCTATCCTGAAACACCTCCAGGTACAGTGACTCACCCACCTCCCTGGGCAGTTCAATGCAATGCCCAATCGCCCTCTTAGTAAAGAATATTTCCTAATGTCCAGCCTAAACCTCCCCTGGTGCAGCCTAAGGCTGTGTCCTCCTGTCCTGTTTCTGTTCCTTGGGAAAAGAGCCTGAGTCCCATCTGGCTGCACTCTCTGGTGAGGGAGTTACAGAGAGTGATGAGGTCTCCCCTGAGCCTGCTCTTCTCCAGGATAAACAACCCCAGCTCTCTCAGCCACTCCTCACAGGACTTGTGTTCCAGACTGCTCACCAGCCTTGTTGCCCTTCTCTGGACACGCTCCAGCCCCTCCAGGTCCCTCCTAAATTGGTCGACAAGAACTGGACACAGCACTTGAGGTGCTGCCCAACCAGTGCTGAGCACAGGGGAAGAATCACTGCCCTGCTTCTGGTGGCAACTCTGTCCCTGATCCATAAAAGTTCTAGGGCTGGGACGAGGGAAATGATGGGGAGGGTGTGGGGACAAAATCTGATCAATTGCCGTGTCAGCCATGAAGGGTCTTGATTTTCATATCAGTTCAGCCTGCATTAGAAAATGCTGGGGGTCAATATCAATTGGACATGGCTGATATCAATCTATAAACAGGAAAAGACAACAGGACAAAACTGTTCTCTCTGTATTTTTTTCAATATAGTATATTTACTTGGAATACACTTCTGAAATCTTTCTAATTAACCACAGAAGAATGGAGAAATGAAATAATTCCCAAGGGCTTTTTTGTTCTGGTGTTTTCAAGAGATGTTTATGAACTTTATCACTGAATTCCTGAACTGAGGAGCTCAAGAAAGAAGAGGCCTCTGGAAAAGTAAAATTCATCAACAGCCTCCAAGTGGCTGAGGATCCATCCTCATCAGAGCAGGAATGAACAGAAATGGGCACAGCTTTTTGGCTGCCCCAGCTCTGGAGCAGGAGCAGCTCTGCAGGGCCTCAAGGCCGGGGCTGTTGTGCTGGCCTGGGCAGATGGGATGGCAGCAGGGGCTGCAGAGCTCTCAGGAGCTCAGGGGGAGGGGAGCAGGGCACACAGGGAGCCTCCTTTTGCCTTGGCCAAGCACCTTCTCATTCATCACCCAAAGGGACACACCCACTGACCACTCACACTGACCACACTCAGTGTACCCAGTGACCACCCCCACTGACCGCAACCAACTGACCACATCCTACTGACCACAACCCTCTAAACACACCCACTACAAAGACACCAATGCCCACACCCCACAGACCACACCCACTGACCACCCAACTGACCACACTGCCACTGACCAAAATCACTGACCACCTCCTACTGACCACTCCCACTGAGCATACCACTGACTATCCCATATGGCAACACCCACTGATCAGACCTCACTGAGCTCCCATACTGACCACAACCACTGACCACATCCAGTAAACACACTCACAGACCACCTCTGCATACCATGCCTCAATGACCGTAGCTCACTGATCATACCACTGACCACAACCAGTGTCCACACCCATTGCCCACAGCCCGTGACCACACCTATTGACCACAACAACTGAATGCACCCACTGACCACACTCACTGGCCACACCCATTGACTATAGTCACTGGCCACACGCTACTCACTGCCCTAATGACCATACCTCCACTGAGCACATCTCACTGAACACACCAATGGACCACACCCCAATGACCCCCAAACTGACCATACCCCAACTGAACAAAACCACTGAGCACACCCATATTCAAGAAAGCAATGCCTACACCCCACTGACCACACCCACTGACCACACTCCACTGACAAACTGACCATACCTTCACTGACCGCACCAACAACCACATCCCCTGACCACTCAACTGACCCCCCCCACCCAACTACCGAATTGACCACATTCACTGACCACAGCCACTGACCATACCCACTGACCACTCTCTAATGGCAACCTATCTGATCAAATCCTCTGGCTAGAAATGCTTACCACACTCCCTCTGACCACCTGCACTCACCAACCCCAGTGACAACCCAAGTGACCACACTACCACGGACTACCACAGCCACTGACCACATCACACTTCCCACACTTCCAGCACTGATCACCCCAAATGGCCACACCCACTGACCAGGACCCACTGACCACCCCCACTGACCACTCTCACTGTCCATACCCACTGACCACCCAACTGACCATACCCTGACTGACCACATGCTGCTGGCCATACCAACTTACCACCCCCATCACTGAACATATCCACTGACCACACCCACTGCCCAGACACCAAGGCCCACACCCCACTGACCACACCTACTAATCACACCCCGCTGACCACCACAAGGACCACTGCCCACTGGCCCTAACCACTGATCACACCTACTGACCACCCCACTGACCACACCCAATGGTCACCCCACTGACCACAATGCAATGACCACCCAAGTGACCACACCCCCACTGACCTCACCCACTGACCACACCCCAATGATCACCCCCACTGCCCACAAAGACCACACCAAGTGACCATCCCTCACTGACCAAACCCACCAACCACACCCACTGCTCACACCCACTGACCACACCAATGACCAAATCCCCTGATCACCCAACTGACAATCCTCACCCATTACCCAATTGACCCATTCACTGACCACACCCACTGACCACAGCTAGTGACCACACCCACTGACCACACTCACAAACCATCTCTGCTAACCACACCCCAATAACTGCAGCCCACTGAGCACACCCACTGCCTACACACCACTGTCCACACCCTTTCCCAAAAACCAGTGACCACACCCCAGTGACCACACCCACTGAATGCACCCACCCTTCACCCTAACTAGCCATAACCAGTGACCACAGCCCTCTGACCACACCCACTATGAAGACACCAATGCCTACACCCCACTGACCACATTCACCGAATAGCAACTGACCACACCACCACTGACCATTCTGCCACTGACAACAAATACTGACCACCTCCTACTGATCAAACCCACTGACCATGCCACTGACCACACCATTGACCACCCCCACTGATCACAACTACTGAACACACCCAGTGCACACACCCATTGCCAAGACACCAATGCCCTCAGCCCACTGATCACACCCACTGGCCACACCCCAATGAATTCTCCCACTGACCACACCCACAGTCCACTCCTACTGACCACAATCCACTGGCCACCCAACTAGCCACGCCATGACTCACCACACCCATTGATCACATCCACTGACCACCCCAATGACCATTCCCACTGACTGTACCCACTGACCACACAACATTGACCACCCCCAGTAACTGCAAAAACTGGCCACATCCACTGACCACACCAACTGACCATATCGACTGACCACCTCAATGCCCACACACACTGACCATGTCCACTGACCACCCTCATTGACTACACCTACTTCCAGGCTACCAATGCCCACACCCCACTGCCCACTCCCGCTGATGGTACCCACTGACCAAACACAATGACCACCCCACTGACCCAACCATATGGTCCTGAGAAATGACCACACCCACTGACCACAACCACTGACCATACCCTTGTCCCACACACCACTGTCCACCTCCCACTGACCACCCCCACTGACCACATCCTCTGACCACTCTACCACTGACCACAACCACTGACTACCCTGCAGGCTACCCCTTAATGACCACACCCTTTGACCACACCCCACTGATCACTGCCACTGACTGCACCCATTGACCACTACTCATGGCCACACCAACTGACTATCCAACTGACCACACCCAGTTACCAAGCCCCACTGACCTCCCAACTGACCACATCCACTGACCATAGCTACTGATCACATCCCACTGCCCACACACAATGACAACACCCACTGGTCACACCCACTGACCACACCCACTGAGAACCCAACTGACCTCACCACCACTGACCACAACCACTGGCCATAAACCACTGACCACACAGACTGGCTACACCCATTGCCAAAATGCTCACACCCCACTAAACATACCCACTGACTACATCCCACTTACCACCCAACTGACCATACCTCCACTGAGCACACCCACTGAACACATCCACTCAGCCCACCCACTGACCACACCCCAATGACCACCCAACTGACCACACCTCCATTTATCACAACCACTGACCACACCCACTGACCACACCCACTGGCCACACCTCACCAGCCCCTTACACTGACCACACCTATTGGCCATACTCACTTCCCATTCCAATGAGCACAACCACTGACCACACCCCAATGAACACCCAACTGACCACACCCCCATTGACCACAACCACTGATCACACCCAATGACCACACCCACTGACCATACCCACTGGCCACACCTCACCAGCCAGTTAACACTGACCACATCTATTGGCCATACTCACTTCCCACTCCAATGAGCACAACCACTGACCACACTTCACTCCCCTCCTTAATGACCACACTTACTGGCAACACCCACCAACCACACCTCACTGACCACTGCAATGACCATGGCCCACTGACATCACTCACTGACCAAACCCACAGACAACACCCCAGTGACCAAACCACTGACCACATCCCCACTGACCACCCCCACTGACCACATCCCACTGACCACCTAACTGAACACTCCAACTGACCACACCTATTACATCAATTCAGGTTGTGGTAGGAGACAGAGATCACACAAACCCTCAGTGATCCATATGACAAAAGCTTTCTTTGTTGTTTGGGACCCTTCTTAATTGAGGGTTTGAATGTCCCAGATAAACACATGTGATTGGTTGGGGTTTTAACATAACCATTTCCCAAGCCAATGATGCATCTACACTTAGGGTTCAATGCACTGGCTGGGATCCTTTCTATGTGTTCAAATCCATCAGTTCATCTCTCATCCAGGGACCCTGTTACTTCTAGGCTGCTGTGATGGTTTGTAAAGATTCCCTGAATTTTTTCTCAGTCAGGACCTGGGCAGCCTCCCATGGACCTGACAAGGACCAATTGGTCTCTGATTTTTAATATTGAAACACTATTACACTAACACAGGCCAGGGGTTTATGCACAGAATCACGAACAGGACAAGATTGCTGTGGAATGTCTCTCAAGCTGCTTTATTATTTTTTCTTTCCTCCCAAGCATCAGTGTCATTATACAAGGTTAGAACAGTAGGAAGATGCCAGCACCTCATGCTCTCAGCAACAGCTAAAGAATAGTGATGTTACAATGCACTTTGAAAAGTTTTTGACCAATCACAAAAAGCAAAAGCATGATGACAATAGTTTCATCCAACCACTATAAGTGCATGTACCTTTGGTTAAAACAATGCTTGCTTATTTTGAATACAATACCTACTTGTAAGACTTAAAATACAATGCACAGAGCTCCATTATTAAGCTTAGACATTCCTAATATCTTGCTAGATATACTTTTCTACAGCTTAGAGAGTTATTCTAGCCAAGCCTTAATACACAGACCATTGGTCTATTTGTCCTTGCTTTCTACATGTCATAGAACTTTTCTGCTGACATGCCTTATGCTTTCCGCTTTGCTCTAATTGCAGTTCTATTGTCTCTGAGGCCTGGTGATTCTGCACCTTCTGATTTTAAGGATTCCCACATTACACCAATGAGAAAGGTTCTTTGTGAAACACACACGTAAAGGTGAAAAAATGCTGAGAAATTCTCTTTTGCTTCTGGCCTCAGTACAGGTAACACCGGCCCAGGCCCCTCCGCGCAGCCCACAGGCCTGGCTGGGCCTGGGCCAGGGCTGGACTCTGACTCTGGGCCCCGTTTTCAGCAGGGTCCCCAATAGAAATGGGGAGGGGAGAGCCATGCAGCTGCCAAGATCTTGGATTCCCCCCTGGCACAGCCTGGGAGCCCGCGGCTCAGCAGAACATCCAGCAGACATTCAAACCCTGCCCTGCCCTGATCCGCGGGGCCTTTTTCCCACTGGGAGAGCGGCTCCGGGCGGCCGGGCCCTCCTGGGCAGCGCAGCCTGGGGCAGACACAGCTGGGCCCGTCCTGGCAAGGGACTCACCCTTCACTGCTGGGCAGGGGAAGGGAAACCCACCCGCCCGCGGCTGGAATTGAATGCAGCAAACACCAGAAAACAGCCATGCAGCCAGAACAACCACCACTGATCTCTGGCTGGGCCCTTACGAACCCATCCCAGTTCCAGCTGGTCTGAAATGCTCCATCCCAATTTCTCCAGCCACTGCCTGAGTGAGATATTAACTCTTTCATTGCCCAGAATGAGATTTGCAGACACTTTGTTCTCTGTCCTGAGTGAAAGAAAAGGACTAAGATGAAGATATGCACAGAAATAGTATGAAAACACCAATGTCCGACAAAAGGAGTAGTCAGGCCCCAGATGAGGGAAAGAGGAGAGTCATGGACTGAAATTTCTTTTTTTTAAGGTATGGAGAAGAGACTCATTTCCCTATAGCACATAGAGATTACAGGTTTAATTGTAGGTATGAGCAGAGGCATTTGTTCTGAAATGAGCAAATGTGTAAAGAGTTGTGATCCCATAAGTTTGAATAAAGAGGAGAGATGAAGATTCCTGCTGCCCCCCAGCAAAGAGAAGAAGAAAAACCTCTGTTTACAAAGATGAAGATAGCTTTTGTTTGAACTGTTATAATGTGGAGGAACTGCAGCGAGGGAAATATGCAACCAATCAGTGTGATTGATAAAGCATAGTTTGATTTATTGAAGGCACCATCTACATTTATAATCCAAAATACAATGACTTAAGCATATTTAGTATAATTTCATTTGTTTCAGGAACATATGCCTCTCCTACTATTGGCTCTTGCAAGCATGAGATGACCACCCCTTCTACTTTTTCAGCTACGTCTGTATACGTGCTTTTTAGCAGCAAACCTACTGCATCTATCCTCTATATAGCAACTAACTAACCATCTCTTCCTTCTCTCACATCCTCTAGCTGCAGTAGTATCAATTTTATGAATAGGCTGCTTTAGGCTGCCCTTGCTAATACCTGCAGTATAGCAGATAGATTCTTGCCCTGAATCCTCAGACAAGCCATTTTCATGGCCTGCTAATAAGGCCTTAGCTGAGCCATGTCCGTTACTTGCTTACCAAGCATCAACAATTCCAGTTTTTTCATTTTGTGCGATAAAACCTCGGTTCATAACTGATTCTGATATGCGTTTCACACTACGCTGCAAACATTGTAAAATGCAAAGAATAAACAAAACGGCTATCACCAAAATTATTGCCACTATAATAAATTGCTGAAGCAATGAAGTTAACCATGGCCCCAAATGTAAGGACTTCAACCAATCAGTCAATCATAACCCAGTGTTTTTCTGCAAATGATTGGTAAGCTCTTGCAGCCTGCACAGCTGTGCATGAATAGAGACAGAATGATCAGAAAGGTTCATACAGCACATCCCTTCAAAGTCCTCACATCCATGGCCCTGTGCTAAAAGTAAAAAATCTGTTGCTGCTCGGTTTTGTAAGGTAGCATGTCTAACAGAATCAACATCAGTTAATAGCTGGGAAAGAGCTATAGATGTTGCATTGGTCTGTTTTGCTGGTCAGCAGCCAAGCTTATTAAGCTGGCCCAAAGCTCCTGCACTAGCTTTGCCTGCAGTAAAAAGAGATGCTGCAACAATTTGTCCTGTTGACCAAAATTGCACTTTATCCTGACAGTCAGGCTTAAAGTCATGAGCTAATCTTTTAGTGCGAAGGTGTTTCCGATGGGCCTGTAAGTTCATTGATGTATTGGGTGCAAGCAAAGTAAGCCTTCCTAATGTACATGGACCCCCTCTTAATCTGGATGGTATACCTGGCCAAGATCTATCTCCACAAATTAAGAATATTCCTGGAGGTAAGGCAATAGGGGTATTTGCAGACACTGAAATGTTGGCAGAGGTATAATTACACCATTGTGAGGCATTCCAATATACTGGGAGGATTGCATTTACCAACACCATGTAATTAAGTCCTGGTTATTGTAAGGACTTACCAGAGTAATTAAAATTCACACAGGCATCTGCTCGAACTGACCTAAGTAATTCCAACTCATGAGGTTCTAATGCTGCATGCCCCAAGTAAGGCACCCATTGATCCCAAGAATCAATGTTTTTTTTTGGACCTGTAATGTTGCAGGTTGGAATGTCCCTGGGGCATGGCCAAGTGTCAAGAGGCATACCAACTTATCAGGTGGAAAAAGGATTGCCTGGTGATGCTAAGGACAGGCACATGGCATCCTGCCCAGTTTTGTTTGCCAGGGTAACTCAGACATTAGTTTTGGATTGTGCTGGGGCCTGTACTGGTACCTATACCTGTACTGGGAGGATACTAAGAATTATTACTCCCAAGATTAGATTGTTGGTGCCTCCTAATAGCAGCATCCCACTCCTCCTCTCTTATAGTACAGTGTTGTGAAATGGCTATATGACGAGAACAAATGACCCTGAGTGCTACTGTAGCAGGTAGGCACTTAATCTGTTTGATAGCGTCCAGAAGTTACCAATGTACTAACAGTCGATATCTGTTTCATGATTATCATAAAACAAGTTCAGCAGCTCCTAGTGAGCGATCCTCAGTTTCATCCTGAGCGTCTCACTTGCCAGCTACCTCATGGAGGTCCCACCTACACTGCCTGCATACAGGTTGCCACAACTGTGATTGATGTACCCAAAGATTTTGTTTACACCCTGCACAACAGATTAACACCCAAGCACCACTTCCACACCCCTTAACACAGCTTAAACACCGCCTTTGCCCAAGTCCAATATGGTCGCAAACACTTGAGGGTTCCTGAAGAGCAAATGTCTCTAAATCAAGAAGGATTGTCCACTCAATCCTCTTCCTTAGAAGGCTCTGGAGTTGGAGCACCAGCAGCTATACTGCTAGATAGTCCCTCAGGCATTCTCTCTCTTGATGTGTCGGGAGTGGAGCTGTTTTCAGTCGAGGTTTGATGGCGTTATATCAATCAGTTGCTGTAGTTGTTTTTGTACTAAAAGATGGGCTTGCTCAAGACTTTCCCTTTTTAGCAGCCACTGCTCTATCAGGAAAGTCCAAGTAATGGCCACCATAAAAAGGGCCATTGTCCATGCGTAGCACCAGTCCCATTTGAGCAAGCACATCTCACCCGATTAATGCCTGCACTCCAGTAGGGAGGTCCATTACTGTCACTACAGTTGATACTGTATTTTGTGCAATAGTAATGGATACTGGTTCACAACTTTTCTGGACCCGTCCTGCTCCACCGACCCCATCAACTGCCTCTAAGCAGTTTTGTAGAGGCTAGGTAGATGGCCAGTGACGCCGGGCAATAATTGTAATGTCCACACCAGTGTCCAATAAGGCTTGAAGCTGTTTTTCTTGAGGGCCATACCATAAGATAACTTCCACTACTGGATGTTGTTCCATTGTGAGGGTCAGTAGTACCAAGCCTCCTGTAGATCCAAATCCACCAGCTCCTCGCACAGGGCCTTGTGCCTCCTTTACCAGTTGTTGCTGTGGGACCAGCTGAGCTATATGGCTTCCTGGAGGAATTCTGATAGAAGGAAAACGTGTATGAGCCATGACCATAATTTCTCCTGTATAGTCCGCATCGATAACTCCAGGTTCCACAGTCAAATCCTGTAAGGTGGTTGAGGATCTGCCTAACAACAAAGCTCCATAAGATTGTCCATTTAACATCAAAGGTCCACACACTCCAGTAGGGATTTTTACCAGCTTTGTACCCTTTAAAACAATGTTTATTGTGTCTGCCAAGTCCGAGCCAAGGCTGCCTCTTGTGGCTGGCCGGAGTTCGCTGGCTGGGAGCAGGGAGGGGCAGCCTGGAATACTTGGGAGGTTTGGGCCACAGTTGGTGTCCTGGCACAGCGTCCCTTGGCTCTCACCCCATTCGTTTTTTGTCCTCTGTCTGAAGTCTTCAGTGGAATGAGAGTCCAGCTGACAGTTACACCACACAATTTGTAATCCAACACTCTCGGTGTATATGGCCGGACTGACCACATCTAAGAATTGCTGGTTGAACAAGGCTTGCCGACACTCTGGGAGTCAGGAGGTTTTAGCGGTGCCAGTGCAGCACAAAGGCTTAATTCTGAGACTCCAGCACAGTAGCAAAGGCTTGACTCTGAGGACTGCCCCTCTTTAAGGTTGATGTCGAACTATTTACTGCCTCAACTAACATAGCCTGAGTTCCCTGAGGGAATTTTACTCATACATTCTAAAAGCTCTACTACTTCCCAATTGCCTGGTAAAGTAGCTGTCACTGGTTTTACCTGGGGATTGCTATTCTGAGTAATGCA
>NW_027635904.1:0-45672 GCF_903797595.1 Erithacus rubecula
AGTTAGACGATTTTCCTCCTTTATCATACCATATACATGTCCAATGGTTGAAGATCTAGAGGGACTTTTCAATTCTTGAGAAAAATTTCTTTGTTTTTGTTTTTTATGGATCTAGCCTGTGTTTAATTCCTCTGAACACTATTGAGTTATCATATCTGAAGGGAAAGGTGGAAAGCTCCAATGATAAGTGGGGAGGAAAGATTTCTTCTTGATGGTGGCCTTGTGTGAATACCCAGTAAAGACCCACACAGCTGTGACTGCTATTTCTGCAACCTCAAGAGCTCTCTACAAGCAGGCAGGCCTTGCTGGTGTTTTATAGCACCTAATATCATCCTCAGTGTTTGGCCAAATCACCAGCAGAGGAAGAACAGGAAATGTATCTGTAGTGAGACCCAACATTGATGGCTAAGAAAGAAACAGGACTTGCATCTCCTGACCATGTTCAATTTGTGGTCATCTGTGGCCACAGTCCCTGACCCCACTGACAGTATGAGTGATTTAGCTACTGTCAAAAAGGAGAAAGCAGAGTGAACTAATGACAGAATGTTTTGATGCTATGGGTGTCCTTGCACGATCACCTGTAGCTGTCAGCCACCAACTCTGACACAGGGCAGCACTGACCACAGTGGACCAATTTCCCTGAACACTGGTGGGATTTTTCTCCATTTTGGTCAGGCCTTTCAGCTCCTTTCTATCCTCATCTTTTCTTTCTGTGGCCTTTCCTTTTCCAGTAGAATCCATGTTTGAACCTGTGCTTGTGTCTCACAGAAGTATCTCCATTGAATTTGGGAACTCTCTGGGATAGACAGTGACAGGAGCTGGTCCCCAGCCCTAGAACAAGGTGGGGTGACTCCAATGGCCAGCAGTGGGCACAGACAGCAGAGCCAGACGTGTCTCCTGCTGCGTCTCCAGCCGCTGTGTCCGTGTCACCCACAACCTTCCCAGCCCCAGCGCGGGGCTGCCCCTTTGTGACGCGCTCGCTCCTGGTTCTCTCGTTTCCATGGCCACAGAACCCCCATCCCACCCCACCGCACCCCAATTCCATCCCCTTCCCTTCCCTTCCCTTCCCAAGGGCAGCCAGCCCTGGGCCTGGCCGGGCCTGAGGGTTTGACACTGTCTAGAAAGCTGATGCTTTGCAAAACTACTTTTCAAGGGCTTCATTTATGTCCTTCCCACTCAGTTCTGGGCTTTAGCTTGTTGGCTGAGGATTTTGTTTATTTCTCTTCACAACAAATAAAGTGCTGAGACACAACCAGTTATTTGCAGTAAAAGAAGCTTTGCACTCCCCAGTAGATGACTGCTGAATTCAGTTGGCTGATATCATTAGGAAATAAACTGACCATCCAAACATTCTACCTTTGCTCTGCTTCATTGCTTCAGGGGTTTATTCCCTGCTTTCTTTATTGCAGAGACACTGAAACACAACATAAACAGGATTTGTTTCAAAATATTTCTGATCTTGGCACTTCCTGACAATTCAAAATTTTCTTAATGGAAATAGCATGGGGCACGTTCTTCTGATATACTCTTCAACAGAGTGGTTAAAACTGATTATGTTTGATTTGGCAGAACTGAGCATGAGCCAAGGGACCAGTGGGTCTGATCCCTTTTCCTACATCAGCAAAATTATTTCTTCAAGTCTCATCTCTCCTACCTCCTCAAAGAAGCTTTTCACTCTTCATTCGCTGCCCCCAGTATTTAGTGGGCCAATACGATCAGTGTGTCTGTAGGGTGGAAATTGGCCATGCAAAGGTTCTCCTTCATTGTGGCAGGGGTTTATTCCTGCTTTCTTTCCTGCAGACACACCCAAACCCAACACTGCAACACCAACCTCAAAATTATTCTAATTTTGACTGTCCCTGAAAATTCAGAACCATCCTCAGAGTGTTATCTGTGGGGGTTAAATTCGGGTGGATGGTCATCAGGACAGACTTAGGAGCTTGCTATATTCTGGTCATGAAGTTTGTAGTTTATTGTAAGGGCGTGGGTATATGAGGGAGTGAGTGTAAGAGAGAATAAGAGAGTAGAGAGACTAGAGCATAGAGAGAAAAAGAGAGAGGATAAGAGAGCGACTTCCCATTTAAAATACATTAAGTATTCTTTTATGTTGAATATTCTAACTTCCATTAACCAATCTACTACAAAATATTAAATTCCTAATGTTTGCATGAAACCTATAGGAATCTCTCTATTACCATGTTTTACTGCTTTCTTATCTATAAACCTTATCTCTAAACCTTCCTGACATACTTGGAACGGAATGTCTGTTAGCTCCTTGGTATTTGTGTCATTTGGCATTATCTAAAGAAAGGAAGAAGCCTTAAACCTTCACATCTATTTCCTCATCCCCAACAGTTTCCCTGTTCCCAGAGACAGGCTCCAGGGCTGGGCTCTCACTTGCACAGAATGCAGAAGAGCTGCTGCACTTGCCAGTGGCTCAGGCGGCTCATGATCAGTGCTTTGAATGCAGCTTTTGTGCACACTCTGCCTCCCTGAGCCAAGCAGCATTCCTGGGCATGGACACCCCTGCTGCAGCCACCATCCTCCCAGCACAGCTGCAGGAACGTGATTGCAGCAAGCCCTGCCTGAAGGAGTGTCCTGTCTGCTACAGCCCTGCACCTGCAGTGGAATCACCTTGTGCTGCCATGGGGGAGCAAAGAGGGTGAGTGGCTCTTTGCAGATGAGGGTCTCCTCAATGCGCTGCTGCTGCTGCTCCTCCCTGGGCCTGATTCAGCTGCTGGTGCCTTCCCTCACAGCTGTATCAGGAGCCTGCCTGGAAAAATGACACTGCCAATGCAAGTGACAGCCACCCATCCCTGCCGTGGCTCTGCCCACAGGGCATCCTGCCTACCAAGCTGCTCCAGTCAGGTGATGTTAGACAACATAAAAATACCTTCAAACAATGAATTTTCCACATTCTGCCAAAATCATGGCAACACAGTCCACATGTTGGGGGCAGACTGCTGTCAGCAGAATGGGGGCAGCCCCAGCAGCTGCTCTCCCCGTGGCTGGATGGCCATGGCAGTGGAGGCGAGTCTCTCACTGTGCCCACTGCTGTGGTACCCAGTGCTCTGGAGTTGTTCCCACGGAACTCAGGGTGCTGCTACAGCAGCAACATCACTCCACACATTTGATAACAAAGACTTGGAATGGCATACAGGACTTGACCGAAGAGCTACTAAAAAAAAAACAGGAGGCAGCAGGGGAGTTAAAAGAGTTCACTCCTTCTAATACAAGCATACATGGATTTAAACAGAGACATTGGGCTAATCATACTGGGGACTGGTTTGAAAGCCTTGTCTCTAGCAATTCCTACCAGTTGACAAGATTTTTTCTGGCGAGAGGAGTAGATAAGTGTGGGGAAAGTTTGGCGAGAAAAATATGCAACCAATCAATGTAATTGATAAAGCATAGTTCCATTTATTGAAGGCACCATCTATATTTAGAATCCAAAATACAATGACTAAGCATATTTGGCATAATTTCATTGGTTTGAGGTACACACGCCTCTCCTACTATTGGCTCTTGCAAGCATGAGATGACCACCCCTTCTACTTTTTCAGCTATGTCTGTATACGTGCTTTTTAGCAGCAAACCTACTGCATCTATCCTCTATATAGCAACAAACTATCCATCTCTTCCTTCTCGCACATCCTCTAGCTAAAGTAGCATCAATTTTATGAATAGGCTGCTATAGCCTGACCTTGCTAATACGTGCAGTTTAGCAGCTACATTCTTGCCCTGAATCCTCAGACGAGCCATTTTCATGGGCTGATAATAAGGCCTCAGCTGAGCCATGTCCATTACTTGCCAACCAAGCATCAACAGCTGGGTCTATTAAGTTGTTAATTTGGGCTGTCCTGCTTTTGTTGGATGTTATAATGATATGATCGAGCAATCTGTGTCCCTATTGTCTGTGGTCCATTTTGAGCTTTATTATTTTGCTCCTACAAACATTGCTTATTCTACAGTACTGTATTATTCTTACACGAATTACATTATATTCATATATTGCAAGATCACTATGTAAAAATCCCTTTCTTGCTAAATAGGTTTCCCATAACATTATTGAGGAACATATCAACTTATGGGGCACACTTTTGTCATTATAACAGTTCAAACAAAAGCTATCTTCATCTTTGAAAACAGAGGTCTTTCTTCTCTTTGCTGGGGGGAAGCAGGGATCTTCATCTCTCCTCTTTATTCAAACTTATGGGATCACAACTGTTCCAACATCTGCTCATTTCAGCACAAATGCCTCTGCTCATATCTACAATTAAACCTACAATCTCTTTGTGCTGTAGGGAAACGAGTCTCTTCTCCATAGATTAAAAAGAGAAATTTCAGTCCATGACTCTCCTCTTTCCCTCATCTGGGGCCTGACCCTTCCTTTTGTCTGGCCTCGGTGTTTTCATACTGTTTCTGTGCATATCTTCATCTTGGTTCTGTTCTTTCACTCAGGAGAGAGAACAAAGTGCCTGCAAGTCTCATTCTGGGCAATGACAGAGTTAATATCTTGCTCAGGCAGTGGCTGGAGCAGTTGGGATGGAGCATTTCAGACCAGCTGGGACTGGGATGGGATCGTAAGGGCCCAGCCAGAGATCGGTGGTGGTTGTTGTGGCTGCATGGCTGTTTTCTGGTGTTTGCTGCATTCAATTACAGCCGCAGGCAGATGGGTTTCCCTTCCCCTGCCCAGCAGTGAAGGGCGAGTCCCTTGCCAGGATGGGCCCAGCTGTGTCTGCCCCAGGCTGCGCTGCCCAGGAGGGCCCGGCCGCCCGGAGCCGCTCTCCCGTTGGGAAAAAGACCCTGCAGACCAGGGCAGGGCAGGGTTTGAATGTCTGCTGTATGTTCTGCTGAGCCGCGGGGTTCCTGGCTGTGCCAGGGGGGGAATCCAAGATCCTGGCAGCTGCGTGGGCCTCCCCTCCCCGTTTCTATTGGGGACCCTGCTGAAAACGGGGCCCAGAGTCAGAGCCTGGCCCTGGCCCAGGCCCGGCCAGGCCTGTGGGCTGTGTGGAGGGGCCTGGGCCGGTGTTACCTGTACTGAGGCCAGAAGCAAAAGAGAACTTTCTCAGTGTTCCTTCACCTTTACATGTGTGTTTCACAAAGAACCTTTCTCATTGGTGTAATATGGGAATCCTTAAAATCAGAAGGTGCAAAAACACCAGGCCTCAGAGACTGCAGAACTGCAATTAGAGCTAAGCAGAAAGCATAAGGTATGTCAGCAGAAAAGTTCTATGACATGTAGAAAGCAAGGACAAATAGAGCAATGGTCTGTGTATTAACACTTGGCTAGAATAATTCTCTAAGCTGCAGAAAAGTATATCTAGCAAGATATTAGGAAGGTCTAAGCTTAATAATGGAGTTCTGTGCATTGTATTTTAAGGCTTACAAGTAGGTATTGTATTCAAAATTAGCAAGCATTGTTTTAACCAAAGGTACATGCACTTATAGTGGTTGGATGAAACTATTGTCATCACGCTTTTGCTTTTTGTGATTGGTCAAAAACCTTTCAAAGTGCATTGTAACATCACTGTTCTCTGGCTGTTGCTAAGAGCATGAGCTGCTGGCATCTTCCTGCTGTTCCAACCTTGTAATGACACTGATGCTTGGGAGGAAAGACAAAATAATAAAGCAGCTTGAGAGACGTTCCACAGCAGTCCCGTCTCATTCGTGATTCTGTGCATAAACCCCTGGCCTGCGTTAGTGTAACAGTGTTTCAACATTAAAAATCAGAGACCAATTGGTCATTGTCAGGTCCATGGGAGGCTGCCCAGGTCCTGGCTGAGAAAAATTTCAGGAAATCTTTACAAACCATCACAGCAGCCTAGAAGTAACAGGGTCCTTGGGTGAGAGATGATTGGATGGATTTGAACACATAGAAAGGATCCCAGCCAATGCATTGAACCCTAAGGGCAGATGCATTATTGGCCAGGGAAATGGTTGTGTTAAGACCCCAACCAATCACATGTGCTTATCTGGGACATTCAAACCCTTGATTAAGAAGAGTCCCAAAGAATAAAGAAAGATTTTGTCATATGGATCACTGAGGGTTCGTATGATCTCTGTCTCCCACCACAACCTGAATTGATGGTGTGGTCAGTTGGAGTGTTCAGTTAGGTGGTCAGTGGGGGTGGTCAGTGGGGATGTGGTCAGTGGTTTGGTCACTGGGGTGTTGTCCGTGGGTTTGGTCAGTGAGTGAGGTCAGTGGGCCATGACCATTGCAGCGGTCAGTGAGGTGTGGTTGGTGGGTGTTGCCAGTAAGTGTGGTCATTAAAGAGGGGAATGAAGTGTGGTCAGTGGTTGTGCTCATTGGAATGGGAAGTGAGTATGGCCAATAGGTGTGGTCAGTGTAAGTGGCTGGTGAGGTGTGGCCAGTGGGTGTGGTCAGTGGGTGTGGTCAGTGGTTGTGATAAATGGGGGTGTGGTGAGTTGGGTGGTCATTGGTGTGTGGTCAGTGGATGGGCTGAGTGGATGTGTTCAGTGGGTGTGCTCAGTGGAGGTATGGTCAGTTGAGTGGTAAGTGGGATGTACTCAGTGGGTGTGGTTAGTGGGGTGTGAGCATTTTGGCAATGGGTGCAGCCAGTCTGTGTGATCAGTGGTTTATGGCCAGTGGTTGTGGTCAGTGGTGGTGAGGTCAGTTGGGTTCTCAGTGGGTGTGGTCAGTGGGTGTGACCAGTGGGTGTTGTCATTGTGTGTGGGCAGTGGGATGTGATCAGTAGCTATGGTCAGCGGATGTGGTCAGTTGGGAGGTCGGTGGGGCTTGGTAACTGGGTGTGGTCAGTTGGGTAGTCAGTTGGTGTGGCCATGGGTAGTGGTCAATGGGTGCAGTCAGTGGCAGTGATCAGTGGGGTGTGGTCAAAGGGTGTGGTCATTAAGGGTAGCCTGCAGGGTAGTCAGTGGTTGTGGTCAGTGGTAGAGTGGTCAGAGGATGTGGTCAGTGTGGGTGGTCAGTGGGAGGTGGACAGTGGTGTGTGGGACAAGGGTATGGTCAGTGGTTGTGGTCAGTGGGTGTGGTCATTTCTCAGGACCATATGGTTGGGTCAGTGGGGTGGTCATTGTGTTTGGTCAGTGGGTGCCATCAGCAGGAGTGGAGAGTGGGGTGTGGGCATTGAGGTGGACAGTGGATATGGTCAGTTGGTGTGGTCAGTGGATGTGGCCAGTTTTTGCGGTTACTGGGGGTGGTCAGTGTTGTGTGGTCAGTCCGTACAGTTAGTGGGCATGGCCACTGGGGTTGTCAGTGGATGTGATCAATGGGTGTGGTCAGTCATGGTGTGGTTAGTTGGCTGGCCAGTGGATTGTGGTCAGTAGGAGTGGACTGTGGATTTGGTCAGTGGGAGAATTCATTGGGGTGTGGCCAGTGGGTGTGGTCAGTGGGCTGTGGGCATTGGTGTCTTGGCAATGGGTGTGTTCACTGAGTGTGGTCAGCAGTTGTGATCAGTGGTGTGGTCAGTGGCATGGTCAGTGGGTTTGATCAGTAGGAGGTGGTCAGTGTTTGTTGTCAGTGGCAGAATGGTCAGTGGCGGTGTGGTCAGTGGCTATTTGGTGGATATGGTCAGTGGGGTGTAGGCACTGGTGTCTTCATAGTGGGTAGGGTCAGAGGGGTGTGATCAGTGGTTGTGGTTAGTTAGGGTGAAGGGTGGGTGCAGTCAGTGGGTGTGGTCAGTGGGGTGTGGTCACTGGTTTTGGGGAAAGGGTGTGGACAGTGGTGTGTAGGCAGTGGGTGTGGTCAGTGGGCTGCAGTTATTGGGGTGTGGTTAGTGGTGATGGCTTGTGAGTGTGGTCAGTGGATGTGGTCACTAGCTGTGGTCAGTGGGTGTGGTCAGTGAATGTGGTCAATTGGGTAACGGTTGAGGATTGTCAGTTGGGTGATCAGGGGATGTGGTCATTGGTGTGGTCAGTGGGTGTGAGCAGTGGGGGTGGTTGGTGGGTTTGGTCAGTGAGGGATGGTCACTTGGTGTGGTCTTTGTGGGCAGTGGGGGTGATCAGTGGGGGTGTGGTCACTGGGAAAGGTCAGTAGGGATGTGGTCATTAGGGTGGTCATTGCATTGTGGTCAGTGGGGTGACCACTGGATCTGGTCAGTGGGATGGTCAGTAGGTGTGATCAGTGGTTGGGGCCAATGGGTAGGGGTCCTTTTGGTGGTTAGTGGGCTGTGATTAGTTGGCGTGGTCAGTGGGGTATGGGCCTTGGTGTCTGGGCAGTGGGTATGGTCAGTGGGTGTGTTCTGTGATGGGGTGGAAAGTTGGTGTGGCCAGCAGCATGTGGTCAGTCAGGGTATGATCAGTGGTCAGCTTGGTCAGTTGGGTGGTCAGTGGATTGAGCTCAGTGAGTATGGACAGTGGGAGTGGTCAGTGGGGGTGGTAAGTGTGTCCTGGTCAGTGGGTGTGGCCATTTGGGGTGATCGGTGCTGGAAGTGTGGGAAGTAGGATGTGGTCAGTAGCTGTGGTAGTCCGTGGTAATATGGTCAGTTGGATTGTCACTGGGGATGGCTAGTACAGGTGGTCAGAGGGATTGTGGTAAGTATTTCTAGCCAGAGGATTTGGTCAGATAGGTTGCTATTGGAGAGTGGCCAGTGGGTATGGTCAGTGGTTGTGGTCAGTGAATGTGGTCAGTTCGGTAGTTGGGTGGGGGTGGTCAGTTGGGTGGTCAGGGGATGTGGTTGTTGGTGTGGTCAGTGAAGGTATGGTCAGTTTGTCAGTGGAGTATGGTCAGTGAGCGTGGTCAGTGGGGTGTGGGCATTGGTTTCTTGGATATGGGTGTGCTCAGTGGGTGTGCTCAGTGGTTATGTTCAGTTGGGGTATAGTCAGTTTGGGGGTCATTGTGGTGTGGTCCATTGGTGTGTTCAGTGAGATGTGCTCCGTGGAGGTATGGTCATTAGGGCAGTAAGTAGCGTGTGGCCAGTGCCTATAGTCAGTGGGTGTGGCCAGTGAGTGTGTTCAGTGGGTGCAGTCAGTGAGGGTGGTCAGTGGATGTGGTCAGTGAGAGAACTGGGTGGGATGTGGTCAGTGGGTGTGGGCATTGGTGTCTTGGCAAGGGATGTGGTCAGTGGGTGCAGTCAGTCATTGTGGTCAATAGGTTTGGTCACTGGCTGTGGTCAATAGGTGTGGTCACTGGTTGTGGTCAGTGGGTATGGTCAGTGGGCTACGGTCATTGAGGCATGGTATGCAGAGGTGGTCTGTGATTGTGTTTACTGGGCGTGGTCAGTATGGGAGCTCAGTGAGGTCTGGTGGGTGTTGCCATATGGGAATGGTCAGTGGCATGGTCAGTGGGAGTGGTCAGTGGCAGTGTGATCAGTTGGGTGGTCAGTGGGTGTGGTCTATGGGGTGTGGGCATTGGTGTCTTTGCAGTGGGTGTGGTCAGAGGATTGTGGTCAGTAGGATGTGGTCAGTTGGTTGTGGTCAGTGTGAGTGGTCAGTGGGTGTGTCTCTTTGGGGTGATGAATGAGAAGGTGCTTGGCCAAGGCAAAAGGAGGCTCCCTGTGTGTCCTGCTCCCCTCTCCCTGAGCTCCTGAGAGCTCTGCAGCCCCTGCTGCCATCCCATCTGCCCAGGCCAGCACAACAGCCCCGGCCTTGGGGCCCTCCAGAGCTGCTCCTGCTCCAGACCCAGAGCCCATCCCAGAGCTGGGGCAGCCACAAAGCTGTGCCCATTTCTGTTCATTCCTGATCTGATGAGGATGGATCCTCAGCCACTTGGAGGCTGTTGATGAATTTCACTTTTCCAAAGGCGTCTTCTTTCTTGAGCTCCTCAGTTCAGAAATTCAGTGACAAAGGTTCATAAACATTTGTTGAAAACACCAGAACAAAAAAAGCCCCAGGGAATTATTTCAGTTCTCAATTCTTCTGTGGTTAATTAGAAAGATTTCAGAAGTGTATTCCAAGTAAATATACTATATTGAAAACAATAGAGAGAACAGTTTTGTCCTGTTGTCTTTTCCTGTTTATAGATTGATATTAGCCATATCCAATTGATATTGACTCCCAGCACCTTCTAATGCAGTCTGAACTGATGTGAAAATCAAGACCCTTCATGGCTGACATGACAATTGGTCAGATTTTATCCCCACAGCCTTGCAACCATTTCCCTCATCCCACCCCTAGAACTTTTACGGATCAGGGATGGAGTTGCCACCAGGAGCAGGGCAGTGATTCTTCCCCTGTGCTCAGCACTGGTTAGGCAGCACCTCGAGTGCTGTGTCCAGTTCTTGTCTACCAATTTAGGAAGGACCTGGAGGGGCTGGAGCGTGTCCAGAGAAGGGTAACAAGGCTGGTCAGGGGTCTGGAACACAAGTCCTGTGAGGAGTGGCTGAGAGAGCTGGGGATGTTTATCCTGGAGAAGAGGAGGCTTGGGGAGACATCATCACTCTCTACAACTCCCTGACCAGAGAGTGCAGCCAGATGAGACTCAGGCTCTTTTCCCAAGGAACAGAGACAGGACAGGAGGACACAGCCTTAGGCTGCACCAGGGGAGGTTTAGGCTGGATATTAGGAAATATTCTTTACTAAGAGGGTGATTGGGCTTTGCATTGGATTGCCCAGAGAGGTGGGTGTGTCACTGTACCTGGAGATGTTTCAGGACAGACTGGCTATGGCACTGAGTTCCACAGTCTGGGTAACAAGGTGTTGTTGGGTCACAGGTTGGACTTGATGCTCTCCAAGGTCTTTTCCAGCCTGGGTGATTCTGTGATGATAGTGACACTGCAGGGCCCTGGGGAATCAAGAGGACATTGTGACACTGCAGGGCCTCGTGGAACTGACAGGACCAGAGTGACACTGTGTGCAACATGGCACCACAGAGTCAAGGGGCCACTGTGACACTGTGGGGCTACATGGAAGGAGTCCATTGTGACACTCTGGGTCCTCATGGAACCACAGAGGCCACTGTGACACTGCAGGGCCTTGTGGAACCAAGGGGCCATTGTGACACTGTGGGACCAAGGAGAGCCTTGTGAGAGCCTGGGGCCAATGGAATCAAGGGGCCATTGCTCCACTGCAAGGACTTTTGGAACTAAGGGAACAATTGTGACACTGTGGTGCCCCATGGAACCAAGGGTCCCTTGTGACACTGCAGGATCTTGTGGAACCAGGGCTCCCTGCAGCACCAAGGAATTCATGGTGGCACTCGGGGCCTCATGGAACCAAGAGGCCACTGTGACACTGCAGGGCCTTGTGGGATCATGCAGAGCATTGTGACAGAGCAGGACCTTGTGTAATTATGGGGCCACTGTGACACTGCTGGGACCCGTTGAAACAAGGGGCCAGTGCTGCTCATCAGGGACTCATGGAATGAAGGAAACATATTTGACACTGTGGTGCTCCTTGGGACCAGCAGGCCATTGTGACACTGTGGAACCAAGGAGAGCACTGCTGCACTGTGAGACCTCATGGAACCAAGGATCCACTGTGACATTGCGGGGACCAAGAATCCAAGGGAGTTTGTGACACCCAGGTGTCTCATGGAACTAAAGGGACATTGTGACACTAGGAAGTCTCATGGACTCATGGAGACCATTATGGCAATTTAAAAGACCTTGGAACTGTGTTGACATAAAGCTGGTGTGGGATTGTGGATCTGCTGGTGGGTAGGAGGGTTCTACAAAGGGACCTGGACAGGCAAGATCCAGGACTCAAATCCAACAAGGTGAGGTTTAACAAGGCTGAGAGCTGGGTCCTGCACTGTGGAAACAACAAACCCTGCAGTGCTACAGACTGGGGACAGAGTGGCTGGACATCAGCCAGCCAAAAAGGGACCTGGGGGCACTGATGGACAGCAGGCTGGACATGAGCCAGCAGTGTTCCCAGCCGGCCAAAAAGGCCAATGGGACCTGGCATGGCTCAGCAATGCTGTGGGCATCAGGAGCAGGGCAGTGATTCTTCCCCTTTGCTCAGCACTTATGATGCTGCATCTCGAGTGCTGTGTCCAGTTCTGGGCCCCACAATTTAGGAAGGACATGAAAGGAGCTGGAGCATGTCCAGAGAAGGGCAACAAGGCTGATGAGGTGTCTGGAACACAAGTCCTTTGAGGAGTGGCTGAGGGAGCTGGGGATGTTTATTCTTGGGAAGAGAAAGCTCAGAGAGACAAAGTGGTGTCAGGGCACAGGTTGGACTTGATGATCTCCAAGGACTTTTCCAGCCTGGCTTATTCTGTGATTCTCTGAAACCACCCCTGAAGCAGTTGCAGGATGAGTCCTGGGCCTCCTCTTCAGAAGGTCCAGCAGCCCAGGTCCCTCAGCTTCTCTTCACAGCCCCAAAGCCCATCCTGTCAGTCCTGCAGAGCCTCTCCAGCCCCTCCTCACTGCCCAGAACAGGGAGCCCCACACCCAGACACAGCAGCCCAGATGTGCCCCCCTGGCCTGTGGTGCCTCTGTCAAGGGAGCAGCACGTGGCACTGCAGGACCCTGCAGACAATTTCTGCAGCACTTGTAGGATGATCCTGCTCCCCAAGAGATGTTCCCACGGTGACAACTCGGGAACTGAAATGGGAAGTGCAGCCATAGAGGAATGGGAAAATCAGGGTGGGCTGTTTGCAGGGGAGGGGAAAGGATTGGGAAAGAGACAGAAATATGGATCAATAATGAGGAAAGACAGCAAAGGTGAATCGAAGGAAATGCTCAGGACTGTGTGGGGGTGGCTAAAAGGCAGCTGTGGCTCTGAGCAACAATGTCTGCAGTGGGACTGAAAACTCACAGCTCATGGGAACAAACTTTTTGCCTGACTGTAGAGGCTACGACAAATCTGAGTGGTTTCCCTTGTGTCCCCCAGCCCTTGCTGGCCCCAGGGGCTGATAGCATTTGTGCTCACTCAGCTCCATCTCCCCACAGCAGCACCATGGGGGTGCTGACGCCTGCTCTGTGCAGTGCAAACAGGGGCTCCTGAGCCAGTGCTGCCGTGTCTGTGCCTGCAAGGATGCAGCACCTGTGTGAGCTGGGGGAGAGGCCAGGGCTGCAGAGGGGGATGTTGTTGGCAGGTGCATGAGGACGCTCTGGGATGCTGTCCTGGGCTGTCCAGCACAGTGGGGATGTATCAGCCCCTGCTCTGCTGCTCCTTGACAGGGTCTTCCCCTTGCAGGGACCTTGCAGAGCACCAGCCATGCTGTTTGCCCCCAGCCAGCCCACGGCCAGCCTGGGGCTGCTCACGGGGGTTTTCTCTGCTCAGCACTGGCCTGGCCAAGTGCTCGAGACAGAGCCTGGCCAAGGAGCCTGGAGCCCCCAGACCCTGCCCTGAGGCATCAGCGCTGCCCCAGCAGTGCCCATGGCCTGTCCCTGCTGCAGCTTTGACACTGCCACCCCCAGGGCTGTGCCCAGCCCCGGGAGCACTCAGCCCTGCAGCCACACGAGGGGCAGGAGGGCAGTGGGGCAGTGGCACGGGACCAGCAGTGGCAACACCACAGCACAGCTGCTGTGCCAGCACTGATCTGCCCCAGCTCTGCACACAGACATTGCTGCTGCAGCTCCAGAGAAGGGAGCAAAAGGGGCATCTCTGGAGAAAACGTTTCTGGCAGACCCTATAGTTCCTTTAAAGACACTAAAAGCACAGCCCCTCTTGACACAGACTGTGGCCACAGAAAAGCTAGAGAGAAACAGAATTAGAATTGGTACAAATAATGACATTTCTTTCTGGACAAAATGAAAAATGTAAAATAAGGAAAAATAACCTCTAAAATGAAACCAACCAAAAATATCAAAGGTGACTTTTATTACAAGTGATTTTCAGAAATTTTCCAGCAGTTTAATGCTCCTGAAATGACCCAGTCATTAGTCTCCACACTTCAGCCTTGAGCTCCTGATTCTTCAGGCTGTAGATGAGGGGATTCAGGGCTGGAGGCACCACTGAGTAAAGAACTGACACCATCAGATCTAGGGATGGGGAGGACATGGAAGGGGGCTTCAGGTAGGCAAAAAAGGCAGTGCTGATAAACAGAGAGACCACAGCCAGGTGAGGGAGGCAGGTAGAAAAGGCTTTGTGCCGTCCCTGCTCAGAGGGGATCCTCAGTACAACCCTGAAAATCTGCACATAGGAGAAAACAATGAACACAAAGCATCCCAAATACAGAAAAGCACTAACTGCAGTGGGCCCACGGTCCCTGAAGTTTGAGTGTGAGCAGGAGAGCTTGAGGATCTGGGGGATTTCACAGAAGAACTGGCCCAGGGCATTTCCATGGCACAGGGGCAGGGAAAATGTATTGGCTGTGTGCATGAGAGCATTGAGAAAGCCACTGGCCCAGGCAGCTGCTGCCATGTGGGCACAAGCTCTGCTGCCCAGGAGGGTCCCATAGTGCAGGGGTTTGCAGATGGACACATAGCGATCGTAGCACATGATGGTCAGGAGGGAAAACTCTGCTGACATGAAAAAGACAAAAAAAAAAAGCTGGATTGCACATCCTGAGTAGGAGATGGTCCTGGTGTCCCAGAGGGAATTATGCATGGCTTTGGGGACAGTGGTGCAGATGGAGCCCAGGTCAGTGAGGGCCAGGTTGAGCAGGAAGAAGAACATGGGGGTGTGCAGGTGGTGGCCGCAGGCTACGGCGCTGATGATGAGGCCGTTGGCCAGGAGGGCAGCCAGGGAGATGCCCAGGAAGAGGCAGAAGTGCAGGAGCTGCAGCTGCCGTGTGTGTGCCAATGGCAGCAGGAGGAAGTGGCTGATGGAGCTGCTGTTGGACATTTGCTGTGTCTGCATATTCCAACCTGATGAAGAAGGAAAGACAGTGACAAATGAGAGGAGATTTCTCACAGAAAAGTCAAGGTACTTTCTCAGCGACCCTTTCCTGCCACTAAACACTTCCCCCTTCTCTGTGTCTAGGAGACCTTCCTTCACCTTGTTCTTTGGAAATTTGATTGCTGCTGCCCAATGTGTGAGGAGCCAGACTTTGATCTCTGTGACACCTTTATGTTAGCCCTGACCCCCAGTCAGTGCAGGGGAACAGGGAGGGCAGGGGCCAGTGCTGGTATTTGAACTTGGACATAAAATCATCTCCTAAGACAAAGGAGTTGCCTAGGTGAAGGGATGGGGATAACAGAGGACAGAACAAGAGATTGTGCTGCACAGAGGGGAGAACAGAGTCCAGTGAGGCGGGAGGATTGTCTGAGGCTTAGTGCAGATTGAAGGGAGCTGCTCTATCCCTGCAACCTGTTCCAGCTGCCCTGGACTTGCACCTTTCTGAGCTACACTCTTGTGTTTCCCTGGGAAGCCAGGAGACCCTGCTGAGAGCAGAGGGATCCCTGGCACACAAAGCTGGTCCTGCCTTTGCTAAGTCAGGGAGAATTTGCTCATTCCCAGCCTCCCAGCTTGCCCTGCCGAGAGCACCCCAAAGCACAAGGAGCTGGGACACACCATTGCTGTGCTCCACCTGCACAGGAGGAGCCCAAGGGCTGGGCCTGAGCCTGCAGCTGAAAAGCCATTCCCAGAGAGCCCGTCAGCAATGCCAGGAGCACCTGGGCAAGGCAAGGAGAGAGAGCTGGCCCTGAGGAAAACCTTTCCCTGACCAGCCCTGCACAGCCCCTCCCAGTCAGCACCAGGGCACGACAATGGCCTTCAGGCCTTGATCAGCAGGGAATGGAACATGTCAGGAGAGATGCCCTTCATGTCTGCTGCTGATCTGCCACCCCTGGAGGGGACTGAGGGCCCTGAGCCCCTAGGCTGAGGGCTGTGGTGGCGGGGAGGGCACACCATAACTGTGCTGCTCAGGGCAGTATCTGCCCTGCAGGACAGTGCTAGAAGGTGCCACATCTGCCTTGCAGCAGGGCTTCCCTCAGCACTACCTCCCTCCCTCCCTGCCCATGGCTCTGCTGCTGCAGCTGTCCAAGCCTGAGCTGTTCCTGTGCCCCTGGGCTCCTTCCCTGCCAGAGCTGCCAGAGCCCAGCCCAGCCCCTGGGGCAGTTCTGCCCTGAAGCTGCTTAGGGGTGCAGGGATTGAAGAACAGCTCCCCCAGGCCTGGGCACCATGGAAAGGTGATGCTGGATGAATCTGGAGGCTGGAAAGGTGGAGGCACCTGCTGAGGTTCCCAGGAAAACTCAGTGTGATGGTTTAATAGCCTCAGCTCCTGCTCTACCCTGCACAGCTGAGTTTCTATTGCCACCAAGCTGAGTCTGGGAAAAGTGGGAGCACAGATTCAGGAAAGCAGGAAACTCCTGCTCTGAATGAGATCATGGAAAGTCCCCTCAGAAATGTCCTGGGCATGAGGTGGATCTCTGAGCATCCTTGGCCCACACAGCACCCTCTCCACACAGCAGGATTTGCCCTGGCAGGAATCACTCCTTGCACACACAGCTCCCCTCCACCATCCATAGGGTGCTCCCAGGCAGGCTGAGAGCTGCCCCTGGCAGGTGGCATATCCCCTGGGCTGGCCAAGAGCCCTGAGGGCTGCAGGAGCTGCTCTGCAGGACAGCCCTGGGCAGCCCTGGCTGCAGCCCCAGCTTCAGCCCCTGCAGCCGTTCCTGGCAGCAGGAGCTGTCCTGCCCTGTCTCTCTGATGGTGCCCAGGGCAGCCCTGTTCTGTAGCACATCCTTCTTCTCATCCTCCTGTGCCTCAGAGAAACTGAGAGAGTCCTCCTGACACATCCCCCAGGCTGTGGGCTGTGCTGGCTCCAGGAGATCCCTCCAGGAGCACAGGGGACATTGCCCTGCACCCACACACTCACCATGTTGAGGGCTGTGAAGATGTTTTCCCTAATGAAGTCTCAGCTCAATGTCTTCCCAGTCCTGATTGCCTTCAGCCTGTCTGTGCCTGGCTCCTTTCCCCTCAGTACCTGCAGGCAGTGGCCTCAGCCCTGCTGGGCTGGGAGAGGAGCTGCTACTCAGCACAAATGTCTTTTTGAAGCTCTTCCTGGTTGTCAGTATCTCCCTCTGTGCCAGGAGTCAGTCCCAGCTCAGCGGCACAGACAAAGCATCAGCACTTTAATGACCCTCTCAGGGCTTTGGTGCTGTTTCCATCAGATTGAGTCCCTCAGTGTGATAAAGAAACTTCTCAAGAGTTCAAAGTTTAATTGAAACACCAAATTTTCCTGAAGTTTTCATATATTCTACTGACTGTGAAAGTTGATCAAACTTTGCTCTTTTTCAGTGCCCCCATACCCTACCAATTCTTTCCAGTGTGTCAAAACACAGCCTAAAGGACTAGCCTTAGAAGTCTCTTTGCTTTGACTAATACTCATTACCTCCTCCTTCTTGTCTTATCCTGTTTCCACCCAAATCTCTCTCCACACAGCCTCACAGTTCTTTTCCAGTCTTCCTCCCACACGCATACCCAAGTTGCAGGTATTGAATGTGATTTTCCACACACAAACTCTGGAATCTTGGGTTCAAAATCAGCTTGGTTAGGATGTCTCGATTTACACTGAGGGCATAGACCTTTCTCTCAGATGAATAATAGCAAGGTTTTTCACAAGTCCTATACTGTAACAGTAACCACACAGAGTGCCAACCTCTAGAAACTCCAAAAGCCTCATAACGCCTGCAAAAGCAAGCTGTTCCTCTTCTCTCTTGAATGTCCAGACCCTCTTGTACAGGCTGTTCCCAGTCCAAATCTACCGACTTCCCTGCTGAAGATCTATACATTCTGTTCAGATAAACTTCATCATTTCCTCTTTCCCTCCAATAGTTCACTGGATTCATGAATTCCTAAGGATCCTGTCCAAACCACTGAGGGAGGGGGATACCTTCTATTATTCTAGCCACAATTTTAAAAATGCTCAAATCACCACACTATAACTCTGACAGTCCACAAATGCCACCGCCTTATATCTTAAATCCCCAAGGGTCAGGGACACACCACTGCAGGATGGAAATTCCTCTAATTTGTTCTGTAAGGCTTACACTGTCGTTTCACCCTCTCTCAGTCTTCCTCAAAAATGTCCCAGTCCTTGGGGACCAGATGATGCTTTCCACAGGCTAAATTTACTCTCTCACATTTAGCATGTGCTGCCTCCCAGTTATGATACTGTGGCAGCTCTGGTACACACTTGGGGCACGCGGATCTCTGCCTGTAACATATACAATGCCACTTTTATCACACTTCTTACACTGGAAAAGAACCCAAGCTGAATGCCATTTCAGTTCCCAGTTGAAGATTGTCAGCCCACACACAAAACAAGGAATTACTCCTGCTCGTCCCCATCTTAATGGATTTCTAAGTCATCTCTCAATGGGGGTAGTTCCCAGTCAAAAGCCAAATCAGAACCAGTTTGGCTGGAGTATACTCCTCCCAAAAATACCCTATCTATTATTCCGTTCTCTCATCTTAGAGGGTCCAGTCCCCCTCTGTATTCAAAAACTCTCATGGCTCAAGCTGAAACCATCTAGAAAGAGCCTGCCTAGACAGCTGGGTACTTCAGCTTGGGCTCAAGCTTCACCAGCCGCTTCTATCAGCAAACTGCAAGAGCGCAGCCAACAACACAGCCTGAGTAACAACACAGGAAACACAGGGCAGAATTACCAGTTTGCTGCAATTATAACTTTTGTTACAAGATGACAATCTTATTTTAAAGTATACAATGCCCAGCAGTGGCAGGGGACTGGTTAGCCCGAACACCAAGTGTTACAGGGAATACCGTCCCCTGTAAACAGGAATTCCTCACACACAACCTGAATGCCAAAGTCAAAATCACTGTGGGGAAGGGTATCTCTTCATTAAGGGATGAAGTATTTACCTCTTTTCAACACAGCACACAGCATGGAGCAATTTCAAACAGTCACCCCAATCGCTTCACCCTTCTCCAGTGGTTCTGGTTGCCCAAAAACAAAAACGCTGATCCCAGCTCCCACTTGACTGGTACTAAGTACATCTCACCAATCACATGCACAGTTACTTACACAGTCAGGACATAGTCAAAATAACAATGATTAAAATAATAGCAGCAGTAATATCAGCAATAAACAAGGATTTGTCCAGTTCACCCCCAGGACTGCTAGTGGGTCCCCTGACAAAACAACCCCTTTCTGTGGTGACTGCACCCTCCTGATGCCTGCAAGCAAAACTGCACAGGCTTGTGCAGAGTGCAGAATGTCTTCTCCAACTTATCAGCTGTCTTTTAGCAACACATATGTCTTACAGGCCACCCAATATAATTTTAAACACATACCATTTTGTCTGCAGTCCAGCAACAGGTCTTGTCTGTCACTGCAATAAGCAGCCCAAGACTAGAGGTTTCTCCAGGAAGGCCCCAGTGGTGCCAGAGACATTCACATCACGGACTGTTCTTGCAGCCAAACAGAGGAGTCCTGCTGTGGTCACCAAATGATGCAGAAACAAAGACTCTAACTAGTTAAAGTTAGAACGTGGCATGTTTATTATGATGCTGGGCAGTCCCAGAACAAATCTCTAATAGGGATGTGCAAAGTACAGAGGGTTCTTGCCTGTTTTTTATCCACTGAAGTCTTACATATTAATATAATTACCCAAAATGCCTATAGGTATGAATTACCTACCCCTGACTAGCCTTGCTTCGTATTAAAATTAGCTCAAATTCCTTTTACGCTTGCATTGTTCCTTCCTTCAAAAGGGTCAGTGGATGTTTGAAATGGGTCAGTGGTCTCCTAATGATGAAATCAGGGAGCCTTTCTCACCTTCAGCTTTTCATCTTTGTCTAGTTGCTAGGTCCTTACATCCTTTGGCTATAGTTCAAGCTCCCAACCTGGTTCTAGCTCGAGGGCAGTTACAGTTCCTTCACTTTAAAAATATCCCACTTAAAAATATCTACTGGCTCGGCTACTTTCTACATTGTTTCTGCTATAATCATTATATGCATAGCTTCTATCCCTCAGCTAAGCTCTTAAGTCTTTGATTTTTGCTTCAATGGGGAGACCCAAGGCAGGGATTGGGACAGAACTGAAATTCCAGGAGAATGGATGGCCTAAGATGGACACGTTCTGCTGGAAAAACTACAACATCATGGCCATGTCTCTTGGCTTGGGCGGCCCCAGAACATTGAAATCCTTCTGAATATTGCCTTGAACCCCAGATTCACACTCAAATCTCAGTAAAATAATTCAGCTTTAGATCTCTTTGATTAATTTCTTTATTTGGACACCAATTCTGGGTGTTTTGCTAGGAAAAACATAGACATTATTCATATTTGGGGCGGAGTCTACGCACCTCAGGCACAGAGAGAAGGTTGAAAAAGCTGCTCAAGGAATCAGGAGCAAAACTCCAAGTCCCTTGGAGCATCACTGGCCCGGCCCCACTGAGGGCAGGGACTGCCAAAGGCTCCCCAGGGACTGGTGAGAGCAGATCCTTGAGGGCAGGATTGCAGGAGCCAAAGGATATGAGTAGGGAACTGCAATGCTGAGCAAGGCCTGGGCTGGTTGGAGGCAGCAGAAAGGCCAAGGGCTGAGCCCAGGCCTGGCCCAGCAGGGCCTGTCCCTCACGGGTGGCTCAGGGCTGTTCCAGGGGCACTGGGATGGGAGGGGCAGCAAGGACAAATGGCATCAACCTGTGTGACACTTCAGATGCTCATGAACCAAGGGCCAGTGTGACACTGTGGGGCCTCATGGAAACAAGAGGCCATTGTGAGCCTGAGGGGCTGTAACACCCCAGAACACTGAAATGGTGGGGGTGACCAAAGGTTCCTTTACTTGAGCTTGGTGCCCAGGAGAAACCCCAGTCAGATATTCTCAAGAGGTCAAAATGGCACAAAATTTTAACAACGAAATATAGATAACAAAAGAACTTTGGTGAAGCATTTAATACACTCTCCAATTCAACATAAAACACTTATCATAACAGGAACTTCATTAACTTTGCCCATTTAATCTAGAGATCTTTAAACATTTAAGTTGTCGAGGTACCCAAAACTGTTCCATATAAAGAACATTAGGAGAGGAGAGAGACAGAAAGACAGAAGCTCTATAGAAAGACACACACATGACTACCAACTCCTTGGGTTCCAGTGTGGGTGAGACCCAGACCCCAGCAGAAGACAGGGTATGGACCACGGGCTGAGCTCCTGCTCCATTTTTTAAGTCCATGGGCATTCGTGGGCCTCCCCCCAGGTGGGACTTGTGATTGCTCGGGCAATCAGAGCCTGGGTCAGCACCAGTCCACTGTGTGACTGATTGACAGCTCATCCTGAGGTGTCAGGACATCGATCTCATCCAGCCTCTGACAGCGACCATGGTGACACGGCAGAACCTCATGGAACCAAAGAGACCATTGTGACACTCTGGTGCCTCATGGAGTCAGGGGGATCATTGTGAAACTCAGGACCCCTATGGAACCAAGGGTCAGTGATGTAGCTGTGGGCCTATACAACCAAGGAGCCATTGAGACACAGTAGGGCCACATGGAGTGCAGGGGCCATGGTGACACTTCAAGGCCTCATGAAAAAAGGGGCCACTGTGACAATATAGAAGCAAGGAGAGTACTGTTACAAGGAAATATTGTGACATTACAGGGCCCCATGGAATGAAAGAGAACATTGTGACACTGTGAGACCCCATGAAACCAAGGGAACATGGAACAGATCTTGCTGGCTGGATTTCCTTAGGGCCACCTTACAGGTCTGGCTGACCTTGGCATGTCGAGGGCCCCTGAAACATTCCAGCTCTGTGTTCTCCTTCCTATGGAAGAGAACTGTCCTTCTCCTCCAGGGGCCCATGACCAAAATTGGGATTCCTTCTCCAAATTTCCTTATATACAACGATTGTTCCCAGATTAAATCTTCCAGGACAGCCAGATCTGGCTGCCTTGGCTACCTGGGGGCCACCTCTCACTTTCATTTGAAACGCTGTCGTTATGTGCTTTTCTTATAGGAAAAAACCTCCATCTCAACCAGCCACCCGTGGCCAAAACTGGGAATCTTCTCCACAATTCCCTATACCCAAGGACAGCTCCTAGACAAAAGCTACCATGACTGACAAGTCTGGCTGGCCTTGGCTCTCATCTTCCTTTGAAACACTGGTACTCTGTGCTTTCCTTCCTAAAGAAAAGAGCTCTTCATCCATTCCAGGCACCCACAACCAAAAAATCCCTCAAAAATCCCAAAAAATCCCTCCAAAAATACCTATGTCTTAGGATAGCCCCCAGATGAAAGGTGTCAGGAGAGACAGGTCAGGCTGGCTTGGCCTAAGGGTGACCACCTCTCATCTTCCTCCACAACACTTAGACTTCACGCTTTTCTTTCCTATAGGAAAAAACCCATGAACCTCAACCAGGGCTCCATGGCCAAAACTGGGATTTCACTTCTAAAACTCTGTTCATCCAAGGGTTGCTCCCAAGTAAAAGCTGCCAGGACAGACAGGTCTGGCTGCCCTAGACCTCTTTCCTTAGCACCAGAGAAATGTTTCCCTTGTTTGTCCCCTCCTGCAATCACTGACAATTGTTCTGCTCTAACTGGAACCTGAGTATTGGAATTTAAAATGCAAGGAATCCTCAGAACATTGGGTGTGTAAGCCAAAGTTTAGAATTAAACACAGTTGAGATAGGTTTAGCTTTAGAATTTAAGATATTAAAAAATAAATGCAATTACAAAGGTAATAAGAAGTTTTAGAGTGCAACAATGTAAGTATGTGTGTCCTGATATAATTGGCTCAGAAAGTTCACACTGTTGTATGAGTCAATAAAATGGAATACTGTAGTATTGAATTAGAAACATAAATATCTCTGTTGACAGTGTATTATTGATTTATAAATCCTTAAAAGACCTTGTAATCATAAGTCTTGTGACTTCTAAGCCATGCTGTGACCATCTGTGAGACAAACTAACCCTTTCTACCTGGACAAAAAATAAATAAAAAATAAATCCCTCTTTCTAAAGCAACTCAGAAGTCCTGTCTCACTGCTTCATTCAGAAAAATAAAAAATCTCCACAAAAAAATGTAACATAAAAGCAATAATGCAACTATTAACAAATACAGCATAAAAACAACAAACAAACACTTTAAAAATACAATGTAAAAGCAATAAACCTGCACCTGGGGGCATTTTCTCAGTCACGTCCATCAGTGGGACCCATTAAAACTTCAGGAAACTTGGGACTTTGAATCTGACTTCCAATTCTTGAGAGGTTTCTTTTCCTCCTTTACCATATTTTTTACAACCTGAAATAATTGTCATCACTTTTCTGCTCTAAGCCAACCCTTAGGAAACCTTGTCCTTTATGTTCATTAGTGGGACTCACTAAAAGTAAGAGAAGCTTTGGAGTTTGAATCGGACTTTGAATTGTTGAGAGGTTTCTTCAACTCCCTCTCAGCGACTGATGTCCAGGGAATCAGCCCCAAAACCTGAGAGGTTCATTGAAGTGATCTGTGTGTGCTGTTGAGCTGGGCCAAGCTCCTGGCAAAGCAAGTGCTGAAGAGAGAAAGTCAGTATTTCCAAAATATTATTTGGAGCTTTTTGACAGCACCAAGCGCACCGTGGGCTCACTGGGATCAAGCAAATCCTGACAAACCATGGCTTTGCTTTGATTTTCATCTGGCCCAGTGCAGCTAATTAAACAGTTTCAACTTCAGTTACAAAGAAATATTTCAAAGAACTTCTAAGAGATATCCATTCCTATTTTAAAGGGTGTATTTTATTACTCTTCTCTTCAGAGCAGAGGTAATTGCAGCATTCAGTGACTGATGCTGATGCAGGGTCTCTCCTCAGGAGACCTGGCCTGGTAAGAGAAGCTGTGCCTTGAGGTCTGACCCAATGTGGAAAACTTTGTTTCTCATTCTCCAACCACATCACCACATCCTTTCTGTCCTTAGTCACCTGGGACCTGCTTTACTTGCAGATCTGGCTACACTCAGGAAAAGTGATGTTTCTCCTTTCGGGTTTTTTTGGGGTTTTTTTTTTTTTTTTCTTTTTTTGAAGCAATCTGAAACTCCTAATGTTCCCCACTGCAAACAGACACACTCCTCAGGTGTGTGCCAGCCCAAGGTTCTACCAAAACCACTGCAGAGCTGCCCTGGACCAGCTGTGAGGGTGGATCATCATCTCAACCTGCACTGGGCACTGCCAGGGGCTGTGGCCATGGACACTGCACTGACCCCACTACTGGGTTTGGGTGCCACAGCCACCATGAGAAGTTCAAGTTTCCTTGGAAACACTGGGGAGGACTGGGACATATTGGGAAGACTGGGAAAGCTATGGGACACACTGGGACATACTGGGAGTTATACTGGGGAGGACTGGGACAACCTAGAAACCCAGGGAATGTTGAGTGTGACATCTGGGTGGACTGGGATGGACTGAGAGGGTACACAGAGACATAGTGGGACATACTGGGACATACTGGGGCAAATTTGAAATAATGTGAGTGAAAATGAGGGATACTGGGACAAACTGGGGACACTGGGAACACTGTGGTGAAGGCTGGGAGACACTAGCACACACTGTGTATGACACTGGGGGGACGTGGAAGGGACTTGGCATGAAATAAGATGTACTGGGAGGGAGTGGAGTGTACTGGTAAGGCAGGGAAGGGCCCTGGAGAGAACTGTGGAGATGGACCTGAGTGAGCACAAATGCCATCAACCCCTGGGGCCAGGAAGGGCTGGAGGACAGGAGGTAAAACACTCAGGTATTTTTGAGAATTGGTTAGAAAGCCATGGACACAACTGTGGATATGGCTCGGCTGAGGCCTTGTTGCAGGAGAGCAGCTCCTGCTAAGTAGTAGCTAGGCCTTGCTCTTAAGCAGATTTTGCTGAGCAGCAGTGTTTGCTTTTAAGAGACTTTTGCAAAAGCAATACAGCTAGCATGATTTGTAGAGTTAGTCGATAAGTAATACATACGTCCATTGTTCAATCAAGGCCCCAACTTCCAGGGAAGCATGTAGCAAGCGAGGTATAACCCTGGGATGGATACTATATAGCAATAAGTATAAGAATAAGGGAAGTAGCAGCCAAGACTAGCAGCGAGGTAGCACGTATACTTTTTGGCTAGAAATTCAGTAGGCGTGATTATCTCACACTTGCAATAATCAATAATAAGAGAAGGTGTACATAGTAAAAAACCAATAAGATTGTACTAATATGAATAATGCTGATTTATGCTATTTTGGGCTATAAAACTGTCTGATGCTCTCAATAAAATTGAATTATGCTTTATCAATCACATTGATTGTCTGGCTAATCCCCTCACCATTCCTCCGCAAGCAGCTCCGCACCTCCACAGTGGCGCCCAAAAATTGGCTTCCGACCCTAAGGCCTTCTAACCATAGGGCTCGTTCCACCGCACCGTTGGAGGTAAGCGAGTGGGGAAGCTCCAAGTTGCAGCGCTTGGAGGGCAAAGATTCCTGTATGCTGGCATACTGCTGGTTTCCGTGCCTGGATTCTCCACATTCCAGAGGCTCGCCATCCTGATTACGCCGCCGTACAGCGTTTCACACGACTGTGGTAAAGGCTGCAATGTAATGTGCGCACGCAAATTAAGTTTTGATTCCTGAGCTGCCCCCTTCGTTAGTTTAAAAAATAAAAAAAAAAGGGGGGAAATATGGCTAAGCAGACAGGACAAGCGGCTTTTAATTTATTTAAATGCTTTTTAGAAAAGCGAAAAGTGGAAATAGATTATAAGAAGGACGTATTAAAGTTATTAGACTATGCTAGGGAGAAAGGATTTTTTATTGCTCCTGAGGAGCTTTTTACAGTTGAGGAGTGGAAAAAACTAGGAGATTGTTTAGCTTGGGAGGTCATTCAGAAAGATAAGACAGCTAAAAAAGGTAGTTCAGCCTTGGCAGGCTATCTTTAACTCTTTAGAAGCATATCAGGCTGAGAAAAAAATTGCTGCTGTTGCGTCCGTACGTTTAGACGGTAAACCTCTCGCTGCAGAGCGAGCTGCACAAGCTGATATGTATGTTTTTGGAGGAAATAATCTTCCAGATCCACCAACTCTGTCACAATTTACAATGCCACAAAAATCTGTTTCTAACGCAGCTGTTCAGTCTCCTTCTGTAGCAGAGCCCTCTGCCTCTCCCATGGACATAACGAAACAGCAAACTGAGCAAGTTTCAGATAAGGAAGTTGAGGAAAAAGCAAAGATTAAAGTAGAAATTGAGGCTAGAGATTGGAATAAAATCATGGGGGAAGCAATAGCAGCTGGGGACCAAAATTTTGTTGCAAAATTACAGGGAGACTCAATAGTTAAACAGCAGGCATTTCCGCTTACATATTCTCCTACTGCAGAAGGCATGCAGGTAACAATAGCTCCTTTGGATTGGAAGTTGTTAATGCAATTACATAGTACAGTAAATAAGGCAGGAATACATGGGGAGCCTACAAAACAAGTGCTTAATTATATTTGGGGTTCAGGACTATTTTTACAAGAGGACATGAAAAATGTTTTTAAACTAATTATGACACAATCACAGTTTATGCTATAGCAGGCTCATTTTCAAGCTTTATGCGAAGTGGCTGCACATATTGAAAGGGCACCTAATGACCCACTTAGGGGAGTCACAATGGACAGATTTATGGGAATAGGTCAATTTGCCGGGATAGATGCCCAAGCATTATTGGGCCCAGATATAGTAAAGGAGGCAATGCGATTAGCTAGGGCTGCATATGATTTAGTTAGAACTGAGAGAGGAGAATTACCATCCTATATGCATATTAGACAAGGTCCACAGGAGTCATTTTCTAGTTTTGTGGACAAGCTTACTGCTGCAACAGAGAGAGCAGGAGTACCTCAATATATGCAGGGGCCACAGCTTAAGGAATGTGTTATACAAAATAGCAATGCACAAGTAAGATCGATAATAGCTATATTATCAGGTGATTGGACTGCAGTGGATTTGTTAGATTGTATGAGTAAAATTCCACAAGGAACTCAAGCTATGTTAGTTGAGGCTGTTAAGGATTTAACATTAACTCTAAAAGGCAGGCAGTCTCAGGATCAAACTTTTGCTGTTGCTGCACTTGAGCCATTAAAGCCACATAAATTTCAGACTGCTGACAAGTCTCACTCCAATGTGAGGTGTTTTCGATGTGGGCGGAATGGCCACATACGACGAGACTGTCATACTACAAATGTTTGGTGCCGTATCTGTCAGCGTAACTCACATTCCACAGACAAGCATGAGGGGACGTGACGCGAAGACACCAATTGCGTACCAAGTCACCCAAGTACCTCCAGTAGCCCCTCCTTATTCCCTGCCTGCAAACGTCAGCCAGCCACTGCAACAGGTTCCTTGCTCCCTGCCGGTGAACTTCAGCCAACCACAAAGAGGGAGCCTCAGCCTGGACTTGGCAACCGCAATAGACATTGTACTTAAAGACTCTAAACCTTTAAAGGTTCCTACTGGGGTTTGTGGACCTTTAAATTTAAATGGACAATCTTATGGAGCTTTATTATTGGGACGATCTTCAACTATTTTAACAGGGGCTAACTGTTGAACCTGGAGTTATCGATGCGGATTATACAGGTGAAATTATGATTATGGTTCATACATGTTTTCCTCCTATCAGTATTCCTGCAGGAAGTCACATAGCTCAGCTGATTCCACAACAGCAGCTGATTAAGGAGGCCCAAGGACCACTGCGAGGAACTGGTGGATTTGGATCTACAGGAGGTTTGGTATTACTTACTCTTACAATGGATCAGCGCCCTGTTGTGGAAGCTATATTACGTTTTGCTCAACAGGAAAGGCAACTTCGAGCCTTATTGGATACAGGTGCTGACATTACCATTGTTGCTAAGTATCATTGGCCATCTGATTGGTCACTGCAAAATCGTCTGGAGGCAGTTGAAGGGGTTGGACATGGATTTTACAAAACCTGGCTACAATTATCTCTGAAAGAGCTGTTTCTTGGAGAGTGGAGGATGCACCCATTGACATTACTATTTTACAGGGAAAAGATCACCTCATGGATGCTCTCACACAGCTCACAGCGGATCATCAGACACTTGTTTTGGAATGGCTTTTTACATCTGTGCAACCTAGGACGCAAGGACCTGCTGAGGTACAATATATGGGTAGAGGTTACGTGTGTGTTATTGCTCCCACAGGACTCATTTGGGCACCCAGCAAATGGATTCGTCCAGTGATTGATGACGGAGGCTGCACCTCCTCCACCTCAGACCCAGGAAGAAGAGGAACAAGAGGAGAGAGAGCGACTGAGGGATCGTCTGGCAGTACAACCCTTAGTCCAACAACTCGAGAGTCTTCTGAAGAGGAACATTAAGTGGTCAACTCTTTCTGATTTGGAAGAGTTTGCTGTTTACCAAACTTCATTATTTGCTGATCAAATTGGACTGGGAAAGAGACAATGTTTAAGCTGTAATAAAAAATGTAAGAGAGGTGCATGGGTATTGATAAAATGTGGTAAATGTAAGGAAAAGTGTTGGTTACATCAAACACATTTATGGCAACCTGTGTGTCTTATTTGTACTGAAAAACTGCAACATACTAATTGGCAGCGAGAGGATTTGGCATTAATTGACACTCATTTTTCCTCAGGAGGTGAACAACGTGATCGCCGGCAACCTTCTCTTGCAACTGTAGGGTATGTTGTTGAAAATTGTAAGAACAGGTATCGATTTTTAGTACATTGGCATCTCTTGTTTGCTATCCAATGGATAGAGTGGTTTGCTGCTACAGTAGTACTAAAATCTGTCTGTTCTCGGGATATCCCAGATATTATGCGTCACTGTTGTATACCAGAACATCAATGGGATGATGTTATTAAGGGGCATGTCCGGCCTAAATCTAGGCAAGGTAATCTTAGAGATGCTAATCGCTTCCTTCATCCCGACTGAAGCATGGATACCAACACAACCCAAAACTAATGTGTGGGTTACCCTGGCAAATAAGGGGCAAGATGCTATATGCTTGTCTTTATCAACACCAGGTAATCCTTTTTCTACATGCTTGGTTGGTATCCCACTTGATTCCTGGCCATGTCCTGATACACTTTCAGTCCACAACATTTCAAATCCGAAGAACAATGTTAATTTTTGGGACTTATGGGTTCCATATTTAAAGCATGCATCTTTAGATGCTTGTTCCTTGCATTTTTCAATGTTTGCAGAAAAGCATGACACGCATAGCAGAGTCTGTCATGAATCATGCTTTTCTTGCACAAAATAAAAGAGGGGGAATTATTGAGAATTGGTTAGAAAGCCATGGACACAACTGTGGATATGGCTCGGCTGAGGCCTTGTTGCTGGAGAGCAGCTCCTGCTAAGTAGTAGCTAGGCCTTGCTCTTAAGCAGATTTTGCTGAGCAGCAGTGTTTCCAGGGAAGCATGTAGCAAGCAAGGTATAACCCTGGGACGGATACTATACTGTGGGAGTCCAGGGTTTTTCCCTGGCTCCTTTGGGGGTGCAAAAACCCCCCTGGCAGACCCCTCAGAGACCCCTGAGTGCTGCCCAGGAGCTGCAGGGGCTGGATTTGGCTCCTTGGGAGAATCTGCCCACATTGAGAGAAGAGACACAGAAAATAATGATGAGTAGAATGTAAATTAGAATGTTAGAACGTAGATAAATAGGTTTTCTTGAATGTTTATGATAAGGGACACGTGGCCAAGATGGAGAATTTGGGGGGTGGACACCTTTTCCTCCTTCTTCTCCATGTCATCCATGTTGGGTGACACGTTGGCACTCTTGGATTAGATGGGGTCAGGGCTGGATCATTTAATAAAATTGTATTGTATTGGTAAAATTTTGTAAACATGTAATGCGTAGTACTAACTATATAAGATAAGCCCTGGCTTCACCAGGCAGATTCCACCATGGATGCCAGGCTGAGCAGACCGCTGCTGGCCAGGCAAAAGGTCCCAGAGATAAGAAATAATAAACAGTCCTTGGGAAAAGAGAAAACCGTCTCCGGCAGTCTCTCTTCGGCGGCTTCGGGGAAAACCAGGGTTTGAACCACCTTCGTGTCCCTCTGGGGTGATCTCGGGGCAGAGGAGAAACCCCAGACTGGGACACTATACAGCAATAAGTATAAGAATAAGGGAAGTAGCAGCCAAGACTAGCAGCGAGGTAGCACGTACACTTTTTGGCTAGAAATTCAGTAGGCATGATTATCTCACACTTGCAATAATCAATAATAAGAGAAGGTGTACATAGTAAAAACCAATAAGATTGTACTAATATGAATAATGCTGATTTATGCTATTTTGGGCTATAAAACTGTCTGATGCTCTCAATAAAATTGAATTATGCTTTATCAATCACATTGATTGTCTGGCTAATCCCCTCGCCATTCCTCCGCAAGCGGCTCCCCACCCCCGCACATCTGTGTTTTGTGGCTAGAGCTATGGTTAGCTGCAATCTCCTCCCTGGACCTACTCATTGTAAGAACCGGGTTAGGTCCAACCGATTGGGATATTGAAGGTGGGAATCGGATAATTTGTATGTTCGCCCAAATGCGGCAAGAAAGGTGAACAAATGCTGTCCACGCTTTGCCTGTGGCCCAGCTATCATGGGTCGGCTGTAGGATTGTCATGATATAGCCTGTGCAGGTGTGCTGTTTCCTGCCTTGGGGCAAGATCACGAACCCATCCATATCAAATTTTGGTTCAAGACAGCCATGGGGAATATACTTAATTTGCAGGAACTTATCAGGCTGTTGTGGTTTCCATCTATTGCCTATTACAATAGTTTCACACCCTCAATATCCACAATATCCATACTCTGGGTAATTACAGTAACTTTTTCCTGGGTTGGAAGAAGGGCACCAATAGGTCTGAAATAATGACATCTCTTCAAATTTGGGGAACCCTGTATGCGAGGGAAAAATGTCTTTTAGCCTGAACTTGAAAGATGGGGTGTAAGCTGTAACAATTTCTTTGATGACCCTCTCACGTGAGAGATGGCATAGAACCCACCTGAACGGCTGGTGAGGGTAATGTTTTGTGTCTGCCTGTCCTCCACCTACTAACCCTAGAAACAGGATAACACAGAGATACCGTTGCTGCTTTAACTTTGATAATACGAGTTTCTCAGGTGATGCCGGGTTGCTCGGTGGTCTCTCTCTCTGTCCTGGTAGTGGGGCATATGGGTTGCGGGGGTGTCCGATGCTCCAGTCCTGTAAACAAAGTCTCACAATTCTCATTAGCTTCACTCTGAAGTTCTGGTTTGATCGATTTGAGTGGACACCATTTGATGTCCCCATCTCTTTTAACGACCCCATACCCCCGCCCCGTGAGCACTAGTCTCCAACCTTGTTCCCACTCCCCCAGTTCATTTTTGATCACAACCCGTGGGCCTGTCTCTAGCGCTCGAGTGGCCCAGTGTCTCTGGGCAGGACTGTTTGTTTCATCCCCCCTAGGGAATTGATTTAACTCTAGCAGCGCCGTTGCTAATATGTGAGCCTGGTCATCTGGGGGAATGGCATTGGTGAAACCTTCTGTCTTTGCTAGTACTTCCAGTTTGGCTTTCAGAGTCTGATTTGCTCTTTCAACAATGGCTTGTCCGGTGCTGTTGTATGGGATGCCATGTACCAAGGTGATGTTCCATTTCAAGATGAACGCTTGGACTGTCTTTGAGGTGAAGTTTGTGCCGTTGTCTGTTTTGATTTGTTTTGGAACTCCAAGCCATGCCATGGCTGTCAGCCAATGTTGGATGGTCGCTTTGGAATTGGTCTTGAAGTGCTGTGTGGCCATGATCATGTCGCTGTATGCATCCACGGTAACTGCGAGCCACGCTCGGGGACTTAACAGCTGGCATTGTGTAAAGTCTGTCTGCCATATTTCTAAGGCTTTGAGGCCTCTGGGGTTCACGCCGCTTGACCACAGTAGTGGTTTATGACAGTGAGGGCACGTGGCGACGACGTGCTTTGCGTCTGCGGCAGAAATTCTGCACTTCTTTGCAAATGCTTTCGCTCCGATGTGAAGGGATTCGTGCAACTGACGGGCTTCTTTCAGCCTCCATATGCGTCGGCCTTGTCATTGCCAATCTGGTAGAATCCTTTGATTGGGTTATGGTTGTTGACGTGGATGACAGATATGGTGCCTTTCCGAGAATAGAGTGCTTCTTCTAGCATCGTTTCTGTCCCAGTCTGAGGTTTTTCCTTTGCCCCAAGATTACTCCAGAGGGACATGAAGGTGGTTCAAACCTTGGTTTTCTTTGAAGCAGCTGAAGAGAGATTGCCGAAGATGTTTTTTTTTGTTCCAAGGATTGTTTATTATTTCTTATCTTAGGGACTTTTTGCCTGGCCAGCAGCAGTTTGCTCAGCCTGGCATTCATGGTGGAATCTGCTGGTGAAGCCAGGGCTTATCTTATATAGTTTGTACTACATATTATATGTTTACAAAATTTTCTCAATACAATACAATTTTATACAATGGTCTAGCCCTGACTCCATCCAATCCAAGAGTGCCAACGTGTCACCCAACATGGATGACATGGAGAAGAAGGAGGAAAAGGTGTCCACCCCCCAAATTCTTCATCTTGGCCATATGTCCCTTATCATAAACATTCAAAAAAACCTATTTATCTACGTTCTAAAAGTCTAATTTATACTTTACTAATTTTGGTAGCTTGTTTTCATTCTCTTTGTGCTGACAACTTCCCCCAGGGGTTAGAATTTAGCACCTGTGACAACAGGGTCTCACTCAGAGGTCTTTGAGACCCTTGCCAGGGGGGTTTTGAGACCCCCGAGGATGCCAGGGGTATGCCCTGGGCTCCCACAGTTGCCACCACCACGGACACTGACACACCTGGTCCGGACATGGCTAGGCAGAGCTTGGCCACAAATATGGAGTCAGTCACAATGTTAAGGTGTTCTTCTGGGAACAGTCCGCATGCTAGCACTACGGCAGCTGCTTCAAGTTGTTGGACTGAAAGCACGGGGTCGGTTGCCTTGACACACTGCCATTGTTCTCCTGACTGCCATACTGCCGCTGTGGTAGAGGTCAGCAACGATGCGTCCATGAAGATGGTTGGTCCTGCCTGTGGTCGGTCGATTATCTTTGGTGGGAGGTCGATGTCGATGACCGTGAGCAGCTGAGTCCAAGGAGGTTTTGCCGCGTAGCGAATCTCTCCTCCAAAGCCAAGGCTCCTCCAAAGCCAAGGGCCACGGCTAGGTATTCGGATACTGTTGTCGACTGTGCAGAGAGCTGTTTGCGGAAGGGCAAGTATATCATGGCAGGTTTGACGCCCAGATGTCTTAGGGAGAGTTTCCTGCCTTTCATGATGAGGCTGCTGAGGCACTCGACTCCCGGGGAAAAAGCGCGTGACTTTTTCCCCAAGACCACCCATTGTATTGGTTGGGCTTTGTCGGGGGGTCCTTGGGCTAAGGCTCCCACTCCCCCCTATTTTGTAAAGAGAACATACAGATCGATCAGTGCACTTGAATCCCATCTGGTGAGCGTGCTCACTGACATCTGGTGTTCGATAAAGTTGAACGAGCTTATAGCTTCTGTTGTCAGGGTTTTCAGTTCCCATGGGTTCTTTCCTCTCAAGAGGTCATTTAGAGGGTCCATGACCTCGGGAGGAATCAGGACTATGTTGCGGAGCCACTGCAAGGACCATACCAGTTGCTGCACGTCATGGAGCGTCTTGATGTCTCGGCGGATTTTTATCTGGGGAGGAGTTACGTAGGAGCTTGTGATTCCCACTCCTAGGAAGGTCACGCATGGTCCCTTTTTTATTTTTGCGCTCGTTATTTCGAAGCCATTTGTCTTTAAGGTCTTGGAGATGGTTGACACCAGCTGGTCCACTTGGCTTGTTGATGGTGTGGCGATCTGGATATCGTCCATGTATTGGATGATGGTCGCAGTCGGATTGCTCTGCCAGACTGGTGCTAGCGCTCAGTCTACTGTGATATGGCAGATGGTAGGGGAGTTGATCATTCCTTGGGGTAACATTTTCCAATGAAAGTGTAGTTTGGGCCGCTGGCTGTTTGGAAAGATGATGGAAAAGGCGAACCGCTCCTTGTCATCTTCATGAAGGGGAATAGAAAAGAAGCAGTCTTTGATGTCAAGCACTGCGCAGGGTTGCCCTCTCGGTATCATCGAGTTCATGGGTAGCGAAGTTTGTACCGGGCCCATAGGCTGGATTCTCTTGTTCACTTCCCTCAGGTCGTGCAGGAGACGAAAGCCTTCACCAGACCGTTCAGATTGGGGTGTTCCATGGGCTCGTGGAGGGTTCTTTATGATTCTTGTGTAGCTCACGGCCAACTAGCTCAAGGAGCACAGTCATTCGAGGCTTGGACAAGGGCCACTGTGCCACCCACACCGGATCGACTGATTTCCAAGTTAGTTTGATGAGCAATGGCGGGTATGCGACAGTGCCCTTAGAATAAATTTATCACCCTAACATCTAGCATGGATAGGGCATCTCACGCCAACAAGGGTGGGTAATCCGACATAACGTATGTTATAAGGGTTATAGTCCTTCCTGATCCTCTCTTGGTGCAGAGTGTTATTGCTATCAGTTGGGTGCTCTTGCGGGCTCGGGTCATCCCTCCAACTCCGCTCACCATGGAGGCTTCTTCTAGCTTCCATGGTAGAGGCCAGTGTATGTCTGGGATGACAGTGACTTCTGATCCTGTGTCCACCCAAAAGGGAAGGCAGAGGGCCGAGTTGTCGGAGCTGTTGTGGAGATGACACTCTGCCCACACGATCAGTGGGTGCTTCCCCACCTTCACAGCAAAGTCCACCCATGGGTCTTGTTTCTTTGCTTTCATGGCAAAAGCCACCCAGACGCCTCGTCCCCAGGGAGATGTTCTGGGCAGTCCTGAGATGCGGATTGGTTTAATTGAGCTACTGGTTGGGCGACAAAGTTAGTCATATCTTGAGGGGGTAATGGACGTGGAAGCCCCCTGCCCCATTGAGGGTTGCTGTAGCTGAGCCGTTGCATGTTCCAGGAGGGAGGGGGCTGGGTACGGCCCGGCAGCCCCCTCCACTTCCCGTTTCCCTGAGTCTTGGATCTGCATTCCTTAGCTAAATGTCCCTTCTTTCCGCATGCCCAGCACGGTCCCCTAAGCTTCCCTTGGTGTGGCAGAGCAGCTGCTGGTGGGCGTCCTGACTGGGGGCAGTTTACTGCTACATGGCCTGCCTGGCCACACTTGAAGCATGCCATTACACTGGTTATTGCAGTGCGAACTGCTGCTTGGATGGGAGTGAGGTGTTCTTCCTTTGCAACATGTCTGATCATGGTTGTGAGATTGGACCCAGATGGCAGTGATCTTAAAATGTCCTTGGTGGCTGAATTGCATTGCTGGCGTAGGCAGTCTGCCAGCACAGGACCTTTCGCCTCTGAAGGTAATGCAGAGGAATCTAATGTTGCCTGAAGACAGTCCACAAACTGAGTGAAGCTCTCACTCTCACTTTGCTTTATAGTGGACCGTGGCGAAGGTTTGGCTATTACTTTAGAAGGTGCACGGATGGCTTCTCGGGCAGCATGGGTTGTTGTCATGACTTCATGGGCCCACAGGCCTTCTGCCTGTGCTTGTGGGGTGATCATAGTTGGGTCTGTGCCCATTAGCCTCTGTATGCTGGAGCCATGCAGTGGATGGTCTGCCCCTGTTACTAAGGCTAGCTGCTTTACCCATATGTCCTCCCATTCTTGTTTAAAAACGATCATCCCCGCCCCATTGAAAATTAGCCTGCAAGTCTGTTTGATATCAAAGGGGAGCATGTCATCTCCTCCAAAAACGCTATCAATGAGTGTGGAAACCATAGCAGAATTAATTCCCCTGTCCGCAATAGCTTTGACAATTGCCTGCACGTCCTTTGGGTTTACCGGCGAATAGGTTCTTTGATTTCTGCCTGCCCCCCCGACTCGAACCGGGAACACAAGAGTGGCCGATGGAGCCCACTCAGCACAAGCTATTTTTATTTTCCGCCAGTCTGTAAGTGGGGTTCGATCTTTCTCTGATATCGCTTTAGCCCATGCAGGAGTGTTGCTGCTAGTGATTTTATATGCTGCTGCTCCCTTTTTGTTACAGCCTGAATCGGTGTCAGAGTTGTCCTCTGACCACCTTCCCAGCTGCCCATCCCAGCTCGAGTCAGAGTCCGAGTCGGAAGCCGACTGACTGGATACTTCCAGGCTGCTGAGCCTTTTCCTTGGGCTCCACCCCCACCCCTTTTTCCAGGGGTTGGGCCGTTCCCTCCCCCTGTGCTCCCTCTGCCTCCTGCCGGGAGAGGGTCTTTACCTATAAGGACCTGATTTAAAATGAGCTCTTTGATTGGTCTTAAGCTCCTTCTCGGGGGCCGTCCATCCTTCCTGCTCGCCCGCGCTTGCGCTGTCCCACAAGCCTTCTGCATATCCGCCCCCTGTGCCACTGGTCCACCCCCCACCATGCGCTCCAGCACCATTTTCAAACGCATATGGCAGGGGTGGCTTTTTATCAATCACTTCGGATTCTGAGATTATAACTGTGCTAGCCCCTGCCAAAATGTCCACGCGTGCTCCCCCCCGTCCGATGGTGGTGAGTCCTGTCCCGAGGGTAGTGGAGGGGGTTCCGGGGTCCACGCATCTGAGCTCCCGAGCGGTTCAAGCTCCTCCGCAGTTTGCATAGCTGCCCCAATCCCCAGCTGCAGCATGGCTAATAAACAAGTTTGCGTGGCTTTCCAGGTATCCTGCTCTTGTTGAGCCCTTTGCAGAGACTGGATGACTCTTGCCCACGAATTGAGGGTTTTCCCTGAGCCTGATGATATGGTTTCCTCGGCCAGAGCCCTTGTGCTTTTATCCCATATCTCCGGATGGAGAATTTCTACGGAGCTTTCTATAGCCCCTATCTTTATCAATCTCGGCACTGCGATAATAAAATCCTTAAGTTTACACTCTATGCCCCACTACGCGTGGATCTCACTTATGACCTTCACGACGGCTTCCATGCCCCTCGCTGGTCCAGGGACGTCTCCCCACGCTGCACTAGACCAGCTGTGCAGCTGCCGGGTCCTCGTCCAGGCGATCCCCAAGCCCTGGGCAGTCTCCCGTGTTTTGGCACCACTTGTTGCAGCGACCTGGTTCTGGGTTAAGCCCAGCACGGCAGCCCAAACCCCAGGGCCACTTGGTCCATATGGTCCAGACACCAACGTGCTGGACAGCAAAATGGCGTTTATTGAAGGGTCACATGGGTTTTTATAACTTGGGCTGTTAGTGTCATTTCCTTCAGCTCACGTCTGGCTGGGTGAGGCCAGGCACGGAGCAAAGGTCTTACTGCAAGGGGGGAAGGGGTCCTAACTGACCGTACAGCTCAAATTCTTCCACTCGCATATCCCTAACTCTCCACAGAAAGGTGACCTGGGCTGACTCTGCCTTCAGTGAGCTGCCAAAGCATCAGGGAGTGGCCCCTAGGTACAGGGATTGAGGCCCAAATCCCTGCTCTCCAACACCTTTGGGGACACACCTGTGCACCTCTCGGTGGTCCTGGACTGGTGCTGAGCCCTGCTGGAGCAGGGCAGGTGCTGGAAATGGCCGTGCCAGCTTGGTTCTGCCAGGACCCTTCCCTGGGACTGTGCTCGGGGAGCGCTGCCCAAGGCCTGGCAGCCCCAGGGGTGTGTCCTGGTTTGAAGGACAGGTGTCTGCCAATAAAGGCAGAAGTTTTCCTTTGAAACAAGAGACTTTAATTCCACTCCCCCCAAGTATTATAATTGTTTGAATCAAGGACTCTGAGGCAGAGATAAGGGGTAGGAATAACAATTCTTTTACTACTATATGTAACCGTACAAGCAGAAACAACAGCAGTTGTTAAAATTAGCAGCAAAACAGAACAGATAACTCGGTTCCAGTCCTTTCTTTAGCTGCAGGCATGCTCCCTCTGCACTCGCTCCTGGTGCTCCTGACAAGCAAAGCCCGACAGCTGCAGAGAAGCGAGCAGGAGCGGAGGTGGGAGGGGGGAGTAGCCACGCCGGTCTCAGGTGGAAGCAGGCTGGAGAGGGCAGCTCCTCGCTCGCCCTTTGGTTTCTGGTGGTCAGCTGTGTCCTCAGAGGTAGGAGGCTGGAGCGGGGGAGATGCAGGGCAGGTGATCGCAGACCATCTGGCCCTCCTATGTTCGGACTGCGTGGCTGGAGATGGGGCATCCTCCTGTCAGCTCCGCTCTCTGGAAATATGTGTAGCCCCTCCGGAAGCCCAGCTCCCACCTACCCCTTTTGTCTAGAGTCGTCAAAGGTCCTGGGTGTAACCCGGCCAGCTCCATTAGCATGATAATGGGAAGAACACTTTAAATTGACACAGTAATAGAAAAGCACTCAACCCCAACATTATGCACCTTGAATTTTTTCCATGCCAACATGCTACATTAAATCAAAAGTTTTAAATCATATACATACATGCAGTTACAGGCACAGTATTATAGATAGTTCACCCTAGAACAAGGTCCCTTTGGGGTATGAATCGGGTCTCTCCATCCTTTTGCATCACCCACCTAGTGCAACCTGGTCCGTGAGCGAAAACCACCCCATGAACAGGATTGTCTTTGCTGGAGTCAGAGTTCACCCAGACAGTTTTCCCTAACATGCCTCTCAGGTGTACCACTGGAACCTTTTCTCCATCTGGTGTTCCCAAGGGCTCAGATTGGGCAGGGCCTGCTCTGTTAGTGGAACCTCGGGTATTCACTAACCATGTGGCCTTTGGTAGATTGATCTCCCAGTTCTTGAAAGGCCCCCAACCAAGTGCCTTTAAGGTGGTTTTAAGCAGGTCATTGCACCGTTCGACTTTCCCAGCCGCTGGTTCATGGTAGGGAATATGGTACACCCACTCAATGCCATGCTCTCTAGCCCAGGTGTTTATAAGGCTATTTTTGAAATGAGTCCCGTTGTCTGACTCAATTCTCTCAGGGGTGCCATGCCTCCAAAGGACTTGTTTCTCAAGGCCCAGAATGGTGTTCAGAGCAGTGGCATGGGGTACAGGGTAGGTCTCCAACCATCCGGTGGTGGCTTCCACCATGGTCAGCACATAGCACTTGCCATGGCAGGTCTGAGGCAGTGTAATGTAGTCAATCTGATGGTAGCACATGTCTCACAGTCATAGATGACCTGAGAAATACTGTCCATGGTTAGATCCACCCCCTCAGTCTTGTGCCCACTTATAGGTGGTGTCTCTGCCCTGATGACCTGAGGCATCATGGGTCCATCGAGCTAGGAACAATTCTCCTGTGTGTTCACAATCTAATTCTATCTTTGACACCTCTATCTGTGCAGCCTGACCTGCCTGCTCGTTATGCCGGTGTTCTTCATTAGCCCGACTCTTGGGAACATGGGCATCCACATGACGGACTTTCACAGGTAGCTTCTCTACCCGAGTGGCAATGTCTTTCCACTCATCAGCAGACCAGATTGGTTTCCCCTTATGTTGCCAGTCAGCCTTTTTCCACCTCTCCAGCCAACCCCACAGAGCATTGACTACCCTCCACGAACCAGTGTAAAGGTAGAGCTTTGGCCATTTCTCTCTCTCAGCAATGTCCAAGGCCAGGCTGAACAGCTTTGAGTTCAGCAAGTTGACTTGATCCACCTCCTTCTTCAAGAGCCTGTGCAACCTGTCATGTGGGGCTCCATACAGCTGCTTTCCACTTCCAGTTCATCCCCACGATGCGGCAGGAACCCTCAGTTAAAAGAGCATAGCATGTTTCATCTGCTGGCAGCTGATTGTACAGTGGGGCTTCTTCAGCCCGGGTAATTTGCTTCTGCTACTCTTCGTCAGCGAGACCAAAAACTTCACCTTCTGACCAGTTTGTAATTATCTCCAAAATCCGAGGTCGATTTGGGTTGTCAATACGGGCGCGCTGTGCGATGAGGGCAATCCACTTGCTCCATGTGGTGTTGGTGGCGTGGTGGGTGGAGGGAACCTTTCCTTTGAATATCCACCCCAGCACTGGCAGTCAGGGTGCCAGGAGAAGCTGTGCTTCTGTGCCAATCACCTCTGAGGCAGCTTGAACTCCTTCATAGGCAGCCAAGATTTCCTTCTCTGTGGGAGTGTAGTTGGCTTCAGACCCTTTGTAACTTCTGCTCCAGAATCCCAGGAGTCAGCCTCGGGTGTCACCAGGCATCTTCTGCCAAAGGCTCCAGGACAGACCATGGTTCCCGGCTGCAGAGTAGAGCACATTCTTTACCTCTGATCCCATCCTGACTGGGCCAAGGGCTACTGCATGAGCAATCTCCTGTTTGATCTGGGCAAAGGCTTGCTGTTGTTCGGGGCCCCAGTGGAAATCGTTCTTCTTGCGAGTGACCAGGTAGAGAGGGCTCACAATCTGGCTGTACTCAGGGATATGCATTCTCCAAAAGCCTATGGCACCTAGGAACGCTTGTGTTTCCTTCTTGCTTGTTGGTGGAGACATTGCAGTGACCTTATTGATGACCTCAGTGGAAACCTGGCGCCGTCCATCTTGCCACTTCACTCCCGGAGGTCATTTAACTTGGCTCTTTTTAATGGCGAAACCGGCTCCCAGCAAAATCTGGATGATCTTCTCTCCCTTCTCAAATACCTCCATTGCTGTATACCCCCACACAATGATGTCATTGATGGACTGCAAATGTTCTGGAGCCTCACCCTTTTCCAGTGCAGCCTGGATCAGTCTGTGGCAGATGGTGGGGCTGTGTTTCCACCCCTGGGGCAGTCGGTTCCAGGTGTACTGCACGGCCCTCCAGGTAAAAGCAAACTGAGGCCTGCACTCTGCTGCCAAAGGAATGGAGAAAAATGCATTGGCCATGTCAATGGTAGCATACCACCTTGCTGCCTTTGACTCCAGTTCGTACTGGAGTTCCAGCATGTCCGGCACGACAGTGCTCAGTGGTGGAGTCACTTCATTCAGTGCATGATAGTCCACAGTCAGTGTCCATTCTCCATCAGTTTTGTGCACAGGCCAAATGGGACTGTTGAAGGGTGAGTGCATTTTGTTGACCACCCTGTGGCTCTCGGATCATGTTATGAATAGGAATCACAGCATCTCGAGTTGTTCTATACTGCTGGCGGTGTACTGTTGAAGTGGCAATTGGTAATCTTTACTCTTCTCCCTGCAGAAGTCCTAATGTTATTGGATTCTCAGACAGTCCAGGCAAAGTGTTCAATTGCCGGATGTGCTCTGCCATCACAGCCGCTATCCCAAATGCCCATCTGAGTCCTTTTGGGTCCTTAAAATACCTGCTCTGAAGGTAATCTATGCCCAAAATGCATGGGGCCTCTGGACCAGTCACAATAAGATGTTTCTTACAATCCTTTCCAGTTAAGCTCGCTTCAGCTTCCACCAGGGTGAAGTCCTGTGATCCACCTGTCACACCAGCAATAGAAACAGATTCTGCCCCCATGTATCTTGATGGAATTATCGTACACTGCTCGTGTGTCCACTAAAGCTTTATACTTCTGTGGTTTCGATGTGCCAGGCCTAGGAATCCATATGGTCCAAAACACATGGTTCTTCCTTGCCTCACCCTGGCTAGAGGCAGGACCCCTCTAAGCCTGTATCTCCTTCTTTTCTGGGGCATACATCTTAGAGGTTCCCTCAAGAGGGTCAGACATGTCATTATCAGTATCACGTTCGGCACTTTGGCTGCGAGAAACAGGAGCAGCTCTCCTTTTGGTGGAACTTCCTCTTTCAATCTTTCCTTCCTTCAAATCCTGCACCTGTTGTGCCAGAGCAGCCGTAGACTTCCCATCCCATTTCCTCATGTTCTCCCCAGAATCCCGCAAGAAAAACCACAACTCAGCTCTGGGAGTGTACCTCCTCTCCCAACTGGGGGAACGTCTGTGTTGGGTACCAGGGTTTCTTATCTGTACAGCTGAGATTTGGAGGAGGTCCTCCTTAATCTCCTTCCTGAGTCTCCAATGATTCTCCTCTATCTTATCTTCTAAATCTTGTAAACATGTTTCCACAGCTGCAATTCTAGCATGAGTCAGGCCATGTATTGCATCCGCATATGCACAAATCTTCTCTGCCATATCAAGTACTGTCTCATACACGTCATCCCATTTCATTATTGCTAGGGCAGATACATATTCAGGTGGCCCAAGCCACACAAGTTTTCTCCACATCACTGGGGTACAAGGTACTAAATCTGGATTCTTAGTTGTTATATCATTTGAGAAAATGATCTCCACCACTGCCATCTCTCAGGCTTTGGATTCTATCCTCTATAGTCTTCCATCGGGTCTGCTGCATATACAAATCATCTGTATATAGGTATCTTTGTGCCACACTATTTAGGACCCATGCCCAGAGGCCGTGAGGGTTAGTCCCCCTCATCATCCCTTGAACAATGACAGGATCATGTGGCAGGGATCCCAGATGTCTCGCTTCAGTGCCGTCCAGAATTGTAGCCTTGCCTGCCACATCCCAAAGCCTAACCAGCCAACTAATTATGAACTCATCAGGTCGTCTCATATAATCCTTCCTTAGACCACGAATGTCCTTCAAGCAAAAGGATTCGAGATTGGTCTCTGATCTTGCACCGATCCCTTTGACTCCGGGTTTCATTTCAGGAGTGTTGAGGGTCCTTCTGCATCATCATCATCATCATCCTCCACTGGGCGATTAGTCTTAGTTGTGCGCATCCCACTTCTTGTATGGGTGGCAACAGCCATTTGTTAGAGCTTACTGTCTAATTTGGCCCCTGTCCTCTAGCCTGGGTGTTAACTGCAGCCTGAGTAACCGGGATAGTAACTAATTTATCTCCCTGTTCCCCTTCCTCTGTTTGTGGTCCTACAGTATCTAACAGGGTACGATAAGCATACGCCAGGGCCCAACTCACTGCAGTAATCTTTTTTTCCTTAGGGTTATTATGGCACTTCTCTTTCAAATATTTTACCACCTCATCTGGGTTCTGAATTTGCTCGTGTGGAAAGTTCCAAATTATAGGATCAGAAAATTCCTTTAAAATTTGGCCCAGGTTCTGCCATCTCTCACAGCATTCAGGACTCCTCACACTTTGCTCTGCTCCTAAATCAGGAGTCACACCAGCACCTCTAGTAATCTCAGCCCTCATTTTATATAAACTGCAGACTGTGTAAAGGAAGCTTACTAAATTAAACATCAGAAAGATGATCTGTTTATTATTCAGGGAAAACTGCACATTTTCTAATAAAGATGTAAAAGATTCAGAGGAGACAAAGGAAAATAAAGACTGAAAAGCCTCCTCCCCTGCTTCTCCTCTAACAAACTGAGTGTATAACCATAGCCAGGAAGCAGAAGACATTACTGGAACAGATTCCAGCATCTTTATAAACCTCTTACAAGTCATCGCAACCAAGCCCAGCCTAATAAATATTTTGGTCAGTATCCCCCTAGTACAAAAACTACAAATAAGGGACAGTACTGGAGCTATTTGTGGAGAGGAAAATAACCCCAGAGACCAGAGAGGTATTAGGACCTCAAAAAACTCTAATAACCAAAACCACAAGCCAGCCACCACCCCAAAAGACATTATAAATCTATACCAATACACAGTTACAAAGTAATAGTTTTTTCCACTTTCTTGTGCCCCACGTTGGGCGCCAATAATATTTGTCCTGGTTTAGGACAAAATTAGGGGAAACATCTCCCAAAGGAGCCTCCTAAGGAACAAACCCCCAGAACTCCTCTCCCCTCCCACTACCAGGTTCGAGAAGAACTTCCTCCTAGGGAAAAGTGGAAAAAACTTGTTTATTTAGCAAACACACAAAAAAAACCCCAGGCTCTGGGGCAGCATTCTGAGTCTGTGGGGCAGGGTTAGGCTCTGGGGCAGCATCCCTCGCCCCTGGGGCAGCACCTATTGGGTCCTCTAGCAAACTTTTGATCTCCTTTTTAAAGCTCCTCACCTCAGAAGCAGCCAATGGTGCATTTACAAACCTCATGCTCCCCCCAGCACCTCCCATAGGTACTTCCCTCAGGGGTAGCATTCATTCAGATTTTCCCTCCTGATCCTGGCATCTTTTTGTCTGCTAAGCCGGGCAGAAATTCTCCATCCGGAGATATGGGATAAATGCACGAGAGCTCTGGCTGAGGAAACCAGGTCCTCAGGCTCAGAGAAAACCCTCAAATCGTGGGCAAGAGTCATCCAGTCTCTGCACAGGGCTCAACAAGAGCAGGATACCTGGAAAGCCACGCAAACTTGTTTATTAGCCGTGCCGCAGCTGGGGATTGGGGCAGCTACGCAAACCGCGGAGGGAGCTCGAACCGCTCAGGAGCACAGACACGTGGACCCGGAACCCCCTCCCCTGCCCTCAGGACAGGACTCACCACCATCGGACGGGGGGCAGCGCGCATGGACATTTTGGCAGGGGCTAGCAGAGGGGGCGCGGAACGCAGTTACAATCTCAGAATCTGAAGTGATTGATAAAAAGACACCCCTGCCTTATGCTTTGAAAATGTCACCGGAGCGCGTGGGTGGGGGGTGGGGAGGTGGACCGGTGGCACAGGGGGCGGATATGCAGAAGGCTCATGGGACAGCGCAAGCGCGGAGCGAGCAAGGAGAAGGGGCAGCCCCTGAGAAGGAGCTTAAGACCAATTAAAGAGCTGATTTTAAATCAGGTTCCTTATAGGTAAAGACCCTCTCCCAGCAGGAGGCAGAGGGAGCACAGGGGGAGGGAACAGGCCCGGACCCTGGAAAAAGGGGCGGGGGCGGAGCCAAGGAAAAGGCTCAGCAGCCTGGAAGTGTCCCAGCCAGTCGGCTTCTGGCTCAGACTCTGACTCGAGCTGGGGATGGGTGGCTGGGAATGTGGTCAGAGGACGACTCCAAAAAGGGAGCAGCCGCATATAAATCACTAGCAGCAACGCTCCTGCGTGGGTTAAAGCGATCTCAGAGAAAGACCGAACGCCACTCACAGACGGCCTGAAAATAAAATAGCTTGTGCTGAGTGGCCTCCCGTCCAGCCACTCTTGTGTTGCCATTCGAGTGGGGGTGGCAGGTGGAAATCAAAGAACATATTTGCCGGTAAACCCAAGGACGTGCAGGCAATTGTCAAAGCTATTGCGGACAGGGGAATTAATTCTGCTATGGTTTCCACACTCATTGATAGTGTTTTTGGAGGAGATGACATGCTCCCTTTGATATCAAACAGACTTGCAGGCTAATTTTCGATGGGGCAGGATGATTGCTTTTAAACAAGAATGGGAAGGATATGGGTAAAGCAGCTAGCCTTAGTAACAGAGGCAGAGACCATCCAATACATGATCCAGCAACAGAGGTTAATGTCAGAGCCAGAAAGTATGATCACCCCACAAACAGGAGAAGGCCTGCAGGCCCGAAGGGTCATGACAACAACCCGTGATGCCCGAGAAACCATCCGTGCAGCTTCTAAAGTAATAGCCAAACCTTCGCCCATGGTCCACTATGAAGCAAAGTGAGAGTGAGAGCTTCAATCGGTTTTGGGACGTCTTCAGCAGCATTAGATTCCCTGCATTACCTTCAAGACGAAGGGTCCTGTGCTGGCAGACTGCCTACGCCAGCAATGCATTCAGCCACCAAAGACATTTTAAGATCACTGCCATCTGGGTCCAATCTCACAACCATGATCAGACATGTTGCAAGGAAGACACCTAACTCCCATCCAAGCCAGTTGCACTGCAATCCAGTGTAATGGCATGTTTTTACCATAGCATTAGCCACAAAATACAGATGCTAAACTACCTCCTCCCCATCCGATCTCTTAGCCAAACCAACCTTCTCCAATCCATTCTTGAGCGTGTGTTAAATGCTACCTTTTTATCGTTAACCAATCCAACCCGAACCTCACAGAACATGCTGGTTATGCTATGGTGCCAACCCCCTTTTTACAAAGTGTAACCCTCTGTCCTCCATTCATCTTTTCAAAAGTCAAAGCATCCATGCAATGTAGATGGACACCCCCGAGGCATTACCCAAGCCAGGTTACGGGCCAAGGCAAATGCTTTGGCAATGCAAC
>NW_027635904.1:46172-89173 GCF_903797595.1 Erithacus rubecula
AGGGGCCATGGAAGCCGTAGTGAAGGTCATAAGTGAGATCCACGCGTAGTGGGGCATAGAGTGTAAACGTAAGGATTTTATTATTGCAGTGCCGAGACTGATAAAGGTAGGGGCTATAGAAAGCTCTGTAGAAATTCTCCATCCGGAGATATGGGATAAAAGCACAAGGGCTCTGGCCGAGGAAACCGTATCATCAGGCTCAGGGAAAACCCTCAATTCGTGGGCAAGAGTCATCCAGTCTCTGCAAAGGGCTCAACAAGAGCAGGATACCTGGAAAGACACGCAAACTTGTTTATTAGCCATGCTGCAGCTGGGGATTGGGGCAGCTATGCAAACTGCGGAGGAGCTTGAACTGCTCGGGAGCTCAGATGCGTGGACCCCGGAACCCCCTCCACTACCCTTGGGACAGGACTCACCGCCATCGGACGGGGGGGGCATGCGTGGACATTTTGGCAGGGGCTAGCACAGTTATAATCTCAGAATCCGAAGTGATTGATAAAAAGCCATCCCTGCCATATGCGTTTGAAAATGGTGCTGGAGCGCATGGTAGGGGGTGGACCAGTGGCACAGGGGGCAGATATGCAGAAGGCTCACGGGACAGCTCAAACGCGGGCTAGCAGGAAGGATAGACGGCCCCCGAGAAGGAGCTTAAGACCAATCAAAGAGTTCATTTTAAATCAGGTCCTTATAGGTAAAGACCCTCTCCCGGCAGGAGGCAGAGGGAGCACAGGGGGAGGGAACGGCCCAACCCCTGGAAAAAGGGGTGGGGGTGGAGCCCAAGGAAAAGGCTCAGCAGCCTGGAAGTATCCAGTCAGTTGGCTTCCCACTCGGACTCTGACTCGAGCTGGGATGGGCAGCTGGGAAGGTGGTCAGAGGACAACTCTGACACCGATTCAGGCTGTAACAAAAAGGGAGCAGTGGCATATAAAATCACTAGCAGCAACGCTACGGCGTGGGTTAAAGCGATATCAGAGAAAGATCGAACCCCACTTACAGACTGGCGGAAAATAAAAATAGCTTGTGCTGAGTGGGCTCCATCGGCCACTCTTGTGTTCCCGGTTCGAGTCGGGGGGGCAGGCAGAAATCAAAGAACCTATTCGCCGGTAAACTCAAAGGACGTGCAGGCAATTGTCAAAGCTATTGTGGACAGGGGAATTAATTCTGCTATGGTTTCCACACTCATTGATAGCGTTTTTGGAGGAGATGACATGCTCCCCTTTGATATCAAACAGACTTGCAGGCTAATTTTCAATGGGGCGGGGATGATCGTTTTTAAACAAGAATGGGAGGACATATGGGTAAAGCAGCTAGCCTTAGTAACAGGGGCAGACCATCCAATACACGACTCCAGCATACAGAGGCTAATGGGCACAGACCCAACTATGAGCACCCCACAAGCACAGGCAGAAGGCCTGCGGGCCCATGAGGTCATGACAACAACCCATGCTGCCCAAGAAGCCATCCGTGCAGCTTCTAAAGTAATAGCCAAACCTACGCCACAGTCCACTATAAAGCAAAGTGAGAGTGAGAGCTTCACTGAGTTTGTGGACCGTCTTCAGGCAACATTAGATTCCTCTGCATTACCTTCAGAGGTGAAAGGTCCTGTGCTGGCAGACTGCCTACGCCAGCAATGCAATTCAGCCACCAAGGACATTTTAAGATCACTGCTATCTGGGTCCAATCTCACAACCATGATCAGACATGTTGCAAAGGAAGAACACCTCACTCCCATCCAAGCAGCAGTTCGCACTGCAATAACCAGTGTAATGGCATGCTTCAAGTGTGGCCAGGCAGGCCATGTAGCAGTAAACCGCCCCCAGTCAGGACGCCCACCAGCAGCTGCTCTGCCACACCAAGGGAAGCTTAGGGGACCGTGCTGGGCATGCAGAAAGAGGGGACATTTAGCTAAGGAATGCAGATCCAAGACTCAGGGAAACGGGAAGTGGAGGGGGCTGCCGGGCCCTACCCAGCCCCCTCCCTCCTGGAACATGCAACGGCTCAGCTACAGCAACCCTCAATGGGGCAGGGGGCTTCCACGCCCATTACCCCCTCAAGATATGACTAACTTTGTCGCCCAACCAGTAGCTCAATTAAACCAATCCGCATCTCAGGACTGCCCAGAACATCTCCCTGGGGATGAGGCGTCTGGGTGGCTTTTGCCATGAAAGCAAAGAAAGAAGACCCATGGGTGGACTTTGCTGTGAAGGTGGGGAAGCACCCACTGATCGTGTGGGCAGAGTGTCGTCTCCGCAACAGCTCCGACAACTCGGCCCTCTGCCTTCCCTTTTGGGTGGACACAGGATCAGAAGTCACTGTCATCCCAGACATACACTGGCCTCTACCATGGAAGCTAGAAGAAGCCTCCATGGTGAGCGGAGTTGGAGGGATGACCCGAGCCCGCAAGAGCACCCAACTGATAGCAATAACACTCTGCACCAAGAGAGGATCAGGAAGGACTATAACCCTTATAACATACGTTATGTCGGATTACCCACTCTTGTTGGCGTGAGATGCCCTATCCATGCTAGATGTTAGGGTGATAAATTTATTCTAAGGGCACTGTCGCATACCCGCCATTGCTCATCAAACTAACTTGGAAATCAGTCAATCCGGTGTGGGTGGCACAGTGGCCCTTGTCCAAGCCTAGAATGAGTTGGCCGTGAGCTACACAAGAATCATAAAGAACCCTCCACGAGCCCATGGAACACCCCAATCTTAGTAATACCTGAACGGTCTGGTGAAGGCTTTCGTCTCCTGCACGACCTGAGGGAAGTGAACAAGAGAATCCAGCCTATGGGCCCGGTCCAAACTTCGCTACCCATGAACTTGATGATACCGAGAGGGCAACCCTGCGCAGTGCTTGACATCAAAGACTGCTTCTTTTCTATTCCCCTTCATGAAGATGACAAGGAGCGGTTCGCCTTTTCCATCATCTTTCCAAACAGCCAGCGGCCCAAACTACACTTTCATTGGAAAATGTTACCCCAAGGAATGATCAACTCCCCTACCATCTGCCATATCACAGTAGACTGAGCGCTAGCACCAGTCTGGCAGAGCAATCCGACTGCGACCATCATCCAATACATGGACGATATCCAGATCGCCACACCATCAACAAGCCAAGTGGACCAGCTGGTGTCAACCATCTCCAAGACCTTAAAGACAAATGGCTTCGAAATAACGAGCGCAAAAATAAAAAAGGGACCGTGCATGACCTTCCTAGGAGTGGGAATCACAAGCTCCTACGTAACTCCTCCCCAGATAAAAATCCGCCGAGACATCAAGACGCTCCATGACGTGCAGCAGCTGGTATGGTCCTTGCAGTGGCTCTGCAACATAGTCCTGATTCCTCCCGAGGTCATAGACCCTCTAAATGACCTCTTGAGAGGAAAGAACACATGGGAACTGAAAACCCGGACAACAGAAGCTATAAGCTCGTTCAACTTTATCGAACACCAGATGTCAGTGAGCACGCTCACCAGATGGGATTCAAGTGAACTGATTGATCTGTATGTTCTCTTTACAAAATAGGGGGGAGTGGGAGCCTTAGTCCAAGGACCTCCCGACAAAGCCCAACCAATACAATGGGTGGTCTTGGGGAAACAGTCACGCGCTTTTTCCCCGGGAGTCGAGTGCCTCAGCAGCCTCATCATGGAAGGCAGGAAACTCTCCCTAAGACATCTGGGCGTCAAACCTGCCATGATATACTTGCCCTTCCGCAAACAGCTCTCTGCACAGTTGACAACAGTATCCGAATACCTAGCCGTGGCCCTTGGCTTTGGAGGAGCCTTGGCTTTGGAGGAGAGATTCGCTACGCGGCAAAACCTCCTTGGACTCAGCTGCTCACGGTCATCGACATCGACCTCCCACCAAAGATAATCGACCGACCACAGGTAGGACCAACCATCTTCATAGACACATCGTTGCTGACCTCTACCGCAGCGGCAGTATGGCAGTCAGGAGAACAATGGCAGTGTGTCAAGGCAACTGACCCCGTGCTTTCAGTCCAACAACTTGAAGCAGCTGCTGTAGTGCTAGCATGCGGACTGTTCCCAGAAGAACACCTTAACATTGTGACTGACTCCATATTTGTGGCCAAGCTCTGCCTAGCCATGTTCGGACCAGGTGTGTCAGTGTCCGTGGTGGTGGCAACTGTGGGAGCCCAGGGCGTACCCCTGGCCTCCTCGGGGGTCTCAAAACCCCCCTGGCAAGGGTCTCAAAGACCTCTGAGTGAGACCCTGGTGTCACAGGTGCTAAATTCTAACCCCTGGTGGAAGTTGTCAGCACAAAGAGAATGAAAACAAGCTACCAAAATTAGTAAAGTATAAATTAGACTTTTAGAACGTAGATAAATAGGTTTTTTTGAATGTTTATGATAAGGGACATATAGCCAAGATGAAGAATTTGGGGGGTGGACACCTTTTCCTCCTTCTTCTCTATGTCATCCATGTTGGGTGACATGTTGGCACTTTTAGATTGGATGGAGTCAGGGCTAGACCATTGTATAAAATTGTATTGTATTGAGAAAATTTTGTAAACATGTAATATGTAGTACAAACTATATAAGATAAGCCCTGGCTTCACCAGCAGATTCCACCATGAATGCCAGGCTGAGCAAACTGCTGCTGGCCAGGCAAAAAGTCCCTAAGATAAGAAATAATAAACAATCCTTGGAACAAAAAAAACCATCTCCGGCAATCTCTCTTCAGCTGCTTCAAAGAAAACCAAGGTTTGAACCACCTTCATGTCCCTCTGGAGTAATCTTGGGGCAAAGGAAAAACCTCAGACTGGGACAGAAACGACGCTAGAAGAAGCACTCTATTCTCGGAAAGGCACCATATCTGTCATCCACGTCAACAACCATAACCCAATCAAAGGATTCTACCAGATTGGCAATGACAAGGCCAACGCTGCCGCAAAAGGCATATGGAGGCTGAAAGAAGCCCGTCAGTTGCACGAATCCCTTCACATCAGAGCGAAAGCATTTGCAAAGGAGTGCAGAATTTCTGCCGCAGACGCAAAGCACGTCGTCGCCACGTGCCCTCACTGTCATAAACCATCACTGTGGTCAAGCGGCGTGAACCCCAGGGGCCTCAAAGCCTTAGAAATATGGCGTGGCTCGCAGTTACCGTGGATACATACAGCAGCATGATCGTGACCACACAGCACCTCAAGACCAATTCCAAAGCGACCATCCAACATTGGCTGACAGCCATGGCATGGCTTGGAGTTCCAAAACAAATCAAAACAGACAACGGCACAAACTTCACCTCAAAGACAGTCCAAGCGTTCATCTTGAAATGGAACATCACCTTGGTATATGGCATCCCATACAACAGCACCGGACAAGCCATTGTTGAAAGAACAAATCAGACTCTGAAAGCCAAACTGGAAGTACTAGCAAAGACAGAAGTTTTCACCAATGCCATTCCCCCAGATGACCAGGCTCACATATTAGCAACGGCGCTGCTAGAGTTAAATCAATTCCCTAGGGGGGATGAAACAAACAGTCCTGCCCAGAGACACTGGGCAACTTGAGCGCTAGAGACAGGCCCACGGGTTGTGATCAAAAATGAACTGGGGGTGTGGGAACAAGGTTGGAGACTAGTGCTCACGGGGCGGGGGTATGGGGTCGTTAAAAGAGATGGGGACATCAAATGGTGTCCACTCAAATCGATCAAACCAGAACTTCAGAGTGAAGCTAATGAGAATTGTGAGACTTTGTTTACAGGACTGGATCATCGGACACCCCCGCAACCCATATGCCCCACTACCAGGACAGAGAGAGAGACCACGGAGCAACCCGGCATCACCTGAGAAACTCGTATTATCAAAGTTAAAGCAGCAACGGTATCTCTGTGTTATCCTGTTTCTAGGGTTAGTAGGTGGAGGACAGGCAGACACAAAACATTACCCTCACCAGCCGTTCAGGTGGGTTCTATGCCATCTCTCACGTGAGAGGGTCATCAAAGAAATTGTTACAGCTTACACCCCATCTTTCAAGTTCAAGCTAAAAGACATTTTTCCCTCGCATACAGGGTTCCCCAAATTTGAAGAGATGTCATTATTTCAGACCTATTGGTGCCCTTCTTCCAACCCAGGAAAAAGTTACTGTAATTACCCAGAGTATGGATATTGTGGATACTGAGGGTGTGAAACTATTGTAATAGGCAATAGATGGAAACCACAACAGCCTGGTAAGTTCCTGCAAATTAAGTATATTCCCCATGGCTGTCTTGAACCAAAATTTGATATGGATGGGTTTGTGATCTTGCCCCAAGGCAGGAAACAGCACACCTGCACAGGCTATATCATGACAATCCTACAGCCGACCCATGATAGCTGGGCCACAGGCAAAGCGTGGACAGCATTTGTTCACCTTTCTCACCGCATTTGGGCAAACATACAAATTATCAGATTCCCACCTTCAATATCCCAATCGGTTGGACCTAACCCGGTTCTTACAATGAGTAGGTCCAGGGAGCAGATTGCAGCTAACCATAGCTCTAGCCACAAAAAACAGATGTGCGGGGGTGGGGAGCCGCTTGCGGAGGAATGGCGAGGGGATTAGCCAGACAATCAATGTGATAGATAAAGCATAATTCAATTTTATTGAGAGCATCAGACAGTTTTATAGCCCAAAATAGCATAAATCAACATTATTCATATTAGTACAATCTTATTGGTTTTTACTATGTACACCGTCTCTTATTATTGATTATTGCAAGTATGAGATGATCACACCTACTGAATTTCTAGCCAAAAGTATATGTGCTACCTCGCTGCTAGTCTTGGCTGCTACTTCCCTTATTATTATACTTATTGCTATATAGTATCCATCCCAGGGTTATACCTCGCTTGCTACATGCTTCCCTGGAAGTTAAAGCCTTGATTGAACAATGGGCATATGTATTACTTATCGACTAACTCTGCAAATGATGCTAGCTGTATTGCTTTTGCAAAAGTCTCTTAAAAGCAAACACTGCTGCTCAGCAAAATCTGCTTAAGAGCAAGGCCTAGCTACTACTTAGCAGGAGCTGCTCTCCCGCAACAAGGCCGCAGCAGAGCCATATCCACAGTTGTGTCCATGGCTTTTTAACCAATTCTCAATAATTCCCCCTCTTTTATTTTGTGCAAGAAAAGCATGATTCATGACAGACTCTGCTATGCGTGTCATGCTTTTCTGCAAACATTGAAAAATGCAAGGAACAAGCATCTAAAGACGCATGCTTTAAATATGGAACCCATAAGTCCCAAAAATTAACATTGTTCTTCGGATTTGAAATGTTGTGGACTGAAAGTGTATCAGGACATGGCCAGGAACCAAGTGGGATACCAACCAAGCATGTAGAAAAAGGATTACCTGGTGTTGATAAAGACAAGCATATAGCATCTTGCCCCTTATTTGCCAGGGTAACCCACACATTAGTTTTGGGTTGTGTTGGTATCCATGCTTCAGTCGGGATGAAGGAAGCGATTAGCATCTCTAAGATTACCTTGCCTAGATTTAGGCTGGACATGCCCCTTAATAACATCATCCCATTGATGTTCTGGTATACAACAGTGACGCGTAATATCTGGGATATCCTGAGAACAGACAGATTTTAGTACTACTGTAGCAGCAAACCACTCTATCCATTGGATAGCAAACAAGAGATGCCAATGTACTAAAAATCGATACCTATTCTTACAATTTTCAACAACACACCCTACAGTTGCAAGAGAAGGTTGCCGGCGATCACGTTGTTCACCTCCTGAGGAAAAATGAGTGTCAATTAATGCCAAATCCTCTCGCTGCCAATTAGTATGTTGCAGTTTTTCAGTACAAATAAGACACACAGGTTGCCATAAATGTGTTTGATGTAACCAACACTTTTCCTTACATTTACCACATTTTATCAATACCCATGCACCTCTCTTACATTTTTTATTACAGCTTAAACATTGTCTCTTTCCCAGCCCAATTTGATCAGCAAATAATGAAGTTTGGTAAACAGCAAACTCTTCCAAATCAGAAAGAGTTGACCACTTAATGTTCTTCTTCAGAAGGCTCTCGAGTTGTTGGACTAAGGGTTGTACTGCCAGATGATTCCTCAGTCGCTCTCTCTCCTCTTGTTCCTCTTCTTCCTGGGTCTGAGGTGGAGGAGGTGCAGCCTCCGTCATCAATCACTGGACGAATCCATTTGCTGGGTGCCCAAATGAGTCTTGTGGGAGCAATAACACATACGTAACCTCTACCCATATATTGTACCTCAGCAGGTCCTTGCGTCCTAGGTTGCACAGATGTAAAAAGTCATTCCAAAACAAGTGTCTGATGATCCACTGTGAGTTGTGTGAGAGCATCCATGAGGTGTGGTTAGCCAGAACAGCCGTTCGGAAGATCACGCGCTGTTACGAGGAGTTAGGGCCCCTCCTTCTCCATGACGTTCCAAGTTACCAACCCCTAAGGGAGTGACGTGGGCACACCGCGGGTATTTAAGCGGGTGCCCACGGGAAATAAACGCATTTCACCATTCATCATATTGGTGTCACATGTGATTGTCTGACGGTAGTGCGAGTCCGTCGTGGTCTCCCTCTAAACCAGGTCGCACTTGCCTGAAACCCTCAGGCAACATAGTGGTGCCGAAACCCGGTCTGCTCCCCGACACTCGGGTCTGAGCGGCGGGCGACGGGAAACACGCTGGCGGAGGAGACGACCGGAGCGGCTGGACCGACTTCGGTGGGGAGAACGCTCCCGTACCACCGGGATGGAGAGTCTCGGGAAGGTAATTTCTGAAATTCATGCGCAGTGGGGAATTCTCTGTAAGGTGTCAGATTTTAATACTGCTATTAGGCGGTTGTTAATATTAAACGTTGTTGATCGCCCTGTCGACATTCTGCATTCAGAATGTTGGGGGAAGTGCACCTCCGCTCTTGCCGAGGACGTTATTTCGTCCGGCTCAAGCAAGTGCCTCAAGAGCTGGGGCAAAGTTAAAACCGCTCTGCAAAAGGCTCTTGATGAACTAGAAACCTGGAAGGCAGCTCAACAATGTTTAAGACTTATTCCTAAGCTGGGGGTGGGAGCTGCAACCCAGACTTGTGTTTTTGATGAGTTCACTAGCCCTAATCCGCAGTTAGATACTAACATTCCCTCATTTTCGCGGTCCCAATCTCCAACCCCAACCTCCGGTGCTATCATTAACCCTAACCCCAAACCACTTCCTCAGCGCGATGGTTCCCCTTTCTTTATCGACGGTGCCAGTGACAGAAGTAAAAATCAAATAGAAATAATGCCACCATCTTATACTTCACAATATGGCACCAAGGGTAAAGAAGAAGGGCGGGACCCCTACCCAATTCCCGCCACGGACACGCGCAGTTTACACCAGGGGGAAGAGTGCGCGGTTTCTGGCTGGGAGGAGACACCTACACCCAATCAGAGAGCGGGCGCGGGGCGGAGCATGGCGGGCGCAGTCACCACTCACCAAAAACCCAGGAGGCGGTGTCCAGGGAAAAAGCACAGTCTGCCGGAAGTCCCCAACCATTCCACTTCCTCTCCATCAGACAGTGAGGTCGAGGCAGGCCGGAGGCCTAGCCGGGACAGATGGCGCAGGCAATCCGTACATAGACAACAATGCTATTCCTGTGTCAGACCCAGCTCCGATTCGGATTCCGACTCGGGTTCCGACTCGGACACAAATTTCATGCCGGCAACTTTTAAGCAAATTCCCTCCGCGTCAGTGGCACTTTCGGAACACCTTGCGTTGGCCCTGTTCGGATTCGGAGGAGAACTCTGATACGCCGCCAAGCCTCCGTGGACTCAGTTGCTTGCTACAGTGGACATCGACCTTCCACCAAAAGTCCTGGACCGACCCTCACCCGGACCAACGGTGTTCACAGATGCATCGTCAACAACATCAACAGCTGCAGTCGTGTGGCAGGACAAAGACAAATGTCAGTGTGTGAAAATGCAAGATCAGTCCCTGTCAGTTCAGCTGCTAGAGACATCTGCAATAGTGCTCGCTTGCAACCTGTTTCCACTTGACCACCTCAACATCGTCACTGACTCCATGTTCGTTGCAAGGCTGTGCCAAGCGATGTCTCACCCTGGCATTTCCATCTCACCAGCGGCCCAGATGATTGAAGAAGCATTACACTCAAGGAAAGGTACCGTAACCGTTATTCATGTTAATAGTCACAGTCCCATAAAAGGTTACTTTCAACTAGGAAATGACAAAGCTGATGCTGCAGCCAAAAACCTGTGGACACTGCAAAGCGCAAAGCAACTACATGAGTCTCTCCACATAGGGGCAAAAGCGCTTGCCAAACAATGCGACATCTCCATGTCCGACGCCAAGCACATCGTGGCCACATGTCCCTATTGCCAAACATCCCCGCTGTGGTCCAGTGGAGTTAACCCCAGAGGCTTAAAAGCCTCAGAGATCTGGCAAACGGACTTCACGCTATGTCAACTGCTAAAACCCAGAGTGTGGCTTGCCGTGACAGTAGACACTTTCAGCGGTGTCATTATAGGAACCCAACACGCAAAAGCAAATTCCAAAGCCGCAGTTCAGCACTGGTTGTCTGCTATGGCCTGGCTTGGTATCCCCAAGCAAATAAAAACAGACAATGGAACTCATTTTATCTCTAAAGCAGCTCAGGAGTTTGCCTCCTTTGGAGGCAATTGTCCTAATTGGGCAATTTAGGACAATGGGGCATTGTCCTAAAACAGGGTATACCATACAACAGCACAGGACAGGCAATTGTGGAAATAGCCAACCAAACTTTAAAATCAAAAATAGAAACTCTGGCAAGGGCCGAAGGATTCGTCGGAGCCATCCCTCCGTCAGAACAACCACGACTGCTCGCAACAGCTCTGCTAGCCCTGAACCAATTCCCCCGAGGAGATCAAGGTCAAGCCCCCTCCCAGAAGCATTGGGCGGTAGAAGCCGTCCAAGAGGGCCCTCCAGTCAGCATTAAAAATGATCTAGGGGAGTGGGAAACAGGGTGGAAATTGGTTGTGATGGGCAGAGGGTATGCGGCAGTAAGAAAGGATGATGACATCAAGTGGTGTCCTTTAAAATCCATAAAGCCAGTTTTTACCTAACAAAAACTAACCAACATCTTGAGTGTCTTTCCCACAGGTTCCCTGTTGCAGACCTTCAGCCAAGCCATCAACTCCAGTCTCGTGCCTCTGCGTTCTGGTAGCACTGATCCACCTCAGCACCGGCTACCATCCCTACCAGCCCCACATCTGAACATTCAGGAACTTCGTCACCGGCGCTCTGATAGGCCAAACCGAGACCAACACCCCAGCCTGGACCGTCCGGCTGTCAGACATCTTTACCAGCGTCATCGCTACGAGCTCCAACAACAAAACTGGTTCAGTTCCCTCTTTACACAGCACCCGTGGATTGCCCCTATAGTCTCTACCTTGTTGGGACCCGTCGTTATAATGTTCGCACTCGTGTTAGGACCTTGTTTGCTCAATAAAATTGCACAGTTTGTTAAGGCTCGTTTAGGTACTATCGACATCATGCTTTTGCAACAAAGACAGTTAACTTAGATAGTTGTTAAGCCAGTTTATTTACTAACCAGTTCATTTGCATGTCACTAACCAGTTGCTTACCCAGTTTCAAATGTTATTGTTCAAACTTAATTGTTCATGGAGAGGGGGGAGATGTGGTTAGCCAGAACAGCCGTTCGGAAGATCACGCGCTGTTACGAGGAGTTAGGGCCCCTCCTTCTCCATGGCGTTCCAAGTTACCAACCCCTAAGGGAGTGACGTGGGCACACCACGGGTATTTAAGCGGGTGCCCACGGGAAATAAACGCATTTCATCGTTCATCATATTGGTGTCACGTGTGATTGTCTGACGGTAGTGCAAGTCCGTCGTGGTCTCCCTCTAAACCAGGTCGCACTTGCCTGAAACCCTCAGGCAACACTCCCCTCACACAGCAGGAACGTCTCTTGTTTTCTCTCCTCCAGACCATGTCGGAGCTGAGAGCATCCAGCTGGGATGGCTTAAGGCACAGGGAGATCAGGCAGCTGCCCAAAGCAGCCAGGGCCTCTCTGCCTGTGCTGGAGTGCTGCAGCACCGCAGGGCTCCTGCCACTGAGGGAGGGCTGGGGATGAGCATCCAGCACTTCCTGCACCAGCAGCCGTCAGGGCAGCACACCAACATCTCCTCCCACTCCCCTTCCTTGCCCTGACCCTCCTCCTGAAGACCAACACAGATTGAGAAGCTCTGAGCTGGATTTGTTGCTTGCCACACTGCTTCGACCTAAAGGTCTGGTGCTGCATTGTGGATTTTTGGAGTTTTCTCCTATGTCCATGTTCTTCATCCTCCATCCATTAGTCATTTCTGGATGCAAAGCATAGAATGTGTTTGTAATGATCAAGGCTAAAATCTCTTACATGTCACATAGGCTGAGCCTGGGGTTACACCAAGTACAGCTGGGTTAGACAGAGCTAGGCTGAGTTGGTGCAGGATTTTGTCCAGCCCCTGCCTCTGGCTGTGCACAGGGGCAGGCACAGGTGGGGGTCACTGGTGGTCCCCTGGGTCAAGATGATACTGGAGTGAGCACCTGCAGCTTTGTAATCACTGGGATGCTCTTCTTGCTTGCCTCATCCCTGGGTTTCCCGAAAATTCCACTCACCCTAGACCTGCAGAGAATGGCACTTGCTGGGGTTTATCCACTGAAGTCTCTGCTTTCTCTATATTAAACATCTGAATCCAAATGACCAAAGTGTTGCCCAAAACTGGATTTGTTTCCATACTTGCCTTCAGCCTCTTGCCACCAAATTTTCCCAGCAGGACACAGGTGATTCTCCCAGCCCTGCCTCCAGCCCTGGGCTGCCCAGCAGAGTTGTCTCTGCCCAGGCCTCAAAACCAAACACTTCTGCTTCAAATTCCATCTGAGGGGTTGATGCCTCATACAAAGCAGAGTTTTACCTGCTGACAACCAGCATTGGTTCCTAAAGTCTGGAATGAGTGCAACATACTCATGGAAACAGTCTATCCTAGCCTGTATCGAGCCAAAGGCAGAAAACACAGGACCAAGCCTTTGCATCAATTTGTGTTTCTAAAATCCAAACATGTACATGCAGAGTTGCTTTTACCCAGCAGGGAACCTCTGGCTATGACCTCTGTCACCTTCTGTGTCTGTGCAATGCCTGTCTCCCATCTCCTGCTGGTACTGAAGAACCTGAGTCTGACTCCCTCATCTCCAAAAGGAGATTCAGCATTTACATCTCATTGCAGGTGCCACACTCTGGTAACATCTAATATTTCATGCTTCTCATGCAATGGGTGTCCCTGCACTACTCAAGATGATTTGAAAAGGCTAATAAAATAAACAAGAAGGTCCTTTATGTTTCTCAAAATAATAATAATAATTTAAAAAAATAAAAAAACAACAACAAAAAGAAAACCCAACCAAACAAACAAACAAAAAAAACCAAAAAAAACCCCCACAACAACAAAACAAGTTGTGGTTTAATGAAAGAATCTATTGCTCCTGAGAGCAAAGATTCATAGCTGGAATAATGAGTGCTCAGCCCAGCTGTTTCTACTATGAGGCCATATTTCATCCCCCTTGAAGGTCCTTCATGTTTCCACAGGCAGCTATCCTAGCACAGCCCAATAAATTCCATCACCTCAGCTGGCCAAACAACCTCTGTGGCCAGGTGGGGTCTGACCAGCTTCCAGGATACCAACAAGTTTCAGGAGCTTCATTTTACACCTTCTTTTCTCCCAGTAAATACCCAACACCACCATAACTATGGATCATTTGCCTTGCCAGCACAGGGCTAATTTTTGCATCAGCCAGAAGGAGCTGCTCTGCCTGGCTGAGCACTCTCAGCACCAAATCCCTCTGTTTGGGCTAAATCCTTCCTAGTGCTGAGCATAAAAAGTTGTGCAGACAAAAAAGGAGGGAGTCTTGCCAGCTATTTATCACCTCAGCAACAAGAAAATGTTAACAGGCTGTTGTCTATAGCAGAAAGCAGCAAAAGAAAGGTCACCAGCCCCAGGTGTCCTTACCAGTTATCCATATCTGCAGCTCTCCAGGAGCTCAGGGAGCAGGGATTCTCCTCAGCACCTGCAGATCATCTCACCCATCCGCCCAAAAACACAGGCAGCTGTGTGCTCCTGCCCACCAAGGCACAGGGTGGGATTCTTGACGTGTTCTTGCAGAGCCAGGAGTTGGACTTGATGATCCTTGTGGGTCCTTTCCAGCACAGGATATTTTGTGATTCTAAAGCTTTGGCCAGCCCAGGTTTGAGCCAGCTCCCTGATGCTGATTTACCCCCAAAGAGGCCTTCCCTCTGACCACCCTCCCAGGGCAAGGAATGTGTTGCATCAATCCCAGCCCTGTTTGTGTCTGATGGATCATGGTGACCTTTTCAACATATTTTTTTGAGTATTATAAAACATTATCTGACAAAAAACAAAAAAAACCAAACAAAAAAAACCCCAAACCAACAACCAGCCCAAACCAAAGCAATTTGGATAATGATGGCCTTTTGTTCCAGTTTATCCTGCACCAAACTCTATAGATGGCAACTCTGAACATTTCCCAGACCTTCACAGTAGAGCTTGGAACTGTCTCTCTGATTTATTGGTTGTTTCATGACACATGCATTTCTCCTATATAATCCCAGTGTTTTGCTTATAAGCCATATTGTAACTGTGAATCAATCTTCTTTATTTGAACATCTAGGACAGATTCACACATCATTTCACCATTAACTAGAATAGACTCAGCCTTGCAGATCTTTCAGATTTCAAGCCTGGCTGTGTTGTTTCAGTTCTTTGCTGCTGCTCATGTTTTGTGGAGAAAAAAAAATATTATAAAAAGCCAGAGTTTGGGGCTTTCTGTTGCAGCTTGAAGAAGAACACAGGTTGTTTCATCACTGGTTGTGAGACGTGTTACCCGGCTCATTAATTCACAACAGTTCTTGTTTTCTCTGCCTTTTTCATGCTGATGTGATACATTTGTGAAGTCCAGGGTTGTACTGCAAGTGATTAATGCTGTAGTGAAGTCTAATAAACTGAGATTCCAACAAAAAAGTGTGAAAAATGTAATCTCTAAAGTTTTGGAAGCTCACATATGACAAAACCCATAAATGACCCCAGAGCAGTCATTATGGTGAGTTACTAACTAGATTGTACAGCTGCATTTGTCATAATTTCCCATTATGTAGAGAATAAACCTATCAGGCTGATTTATGGCAGAGGGCTCCACAATATGGGAACTGGGACCTGTGCTGTTCTATGGAAAACCATGAGAAATGTTGTGTCTACTCAAGTGCTGAATGGAAAAGGAAGGAGGGGAGATAGCTGTCATTTGAAGGCACTGGTTCAGGGACAAAGACTTCAGAGAGAAGTCAGGCTTACATCCATGGGATGGCAGGAAGAGATTCTACCAACCTGTCCCAACACTACCAGCAGCACCAGAATGTGCTCTCCACAGGTGGGGGGAAGAGAGGAGATAAGAGGTCTTTTCAGGGGACCAAAGTCAGTCATGGGGAAATCATAAAATCCTAGAATGGTTTGGGTTGGGAGGAAAAAACCATCTTGTTCCAACCCCTGACATGGGTCAGGACTGAACAGCAGAATGCCTGGCTACTCAGGGGATACTCAAGGTTTTTTATTCCCCATCTCTGCATCTGCCTTGGAGCATCTGGGCCTGTTGGGAGAAGATGGCATCCACCTGACCTCAGACCACAGGCAAAAATATGAGACTCAGCAAGGCAAGGGACATCCCTGCACAGCAGCCCTCTGACAAGAGCAGCAGTGGCCTCCTCTCAATATTCTCCATGGGGCAGCCACCACTGAAGACCATGGTGGCTACACAGATGCTTTTTGCTCTGCAATCCCTTTGTACTCAAAGGTGATGCTGGGAATTGGCAGGTGTGGCTGGCAGGGAACAGGCACTGCTGTTGTGACCTCAGTGTGTTCACTGGTGTCACAATGAAGATTCTGCTCATCCCAGACACTGCCCAGGCCCTTGGCACAGCAAACCTGAACTTGTTGAACGTGCAGCAGACTCTGTTGGCAGTGGGAGTTGCCCACAGGGAGATTGCTGCCTGCAGCTGCTTACCACCCCCAAAAGAAATATCTCTTTGGAATCAATGTCCTCTTGCAGTGGGACAGCAGAAACAGACACTGCACTGGTGTCCCCAGAGCAGGGACACACGGGCTCCTGCAGCTCTGCATCCTTCACGGCTGATGCTGAGGTTACATCATACCACACTGTGCATCCAAACTGCTCCATGGAGGAGAAAACCACAGGGATCCTTTCCACAGCAGATCCCTACTGAGGGAAAGGTGTTCTGTATTCCTGCACATGGGTGTCCCAAGGAGCACCTGAGTGCACTTGAACACCACATTCCTACCCTTCACTCGAGTGTTCAGGCACAACACGAGTGCCAGTCCCAGCTAACACAGGGGTGCTACTGTTATGCAAAGCAAATCAAATTCTCTGCTGGAAGCACCTGACTGCCACTTCTTGATCTAAAGGAGCCTACAGGTAATCTGGCTACAGTTCCTGATCTTTATCTATGGTGTTCAATAATGGGGAGGTTTCACAAAGGTGTTAGAGGGGCTGGATCCGGGAATAGTCAAGCAATAAAAAACTGAACCATGCCCACCCACTACAGTCAAAGAAAAACCAGCACCGTCCAAACAGCACCTCTGGTGTTTTCATAGCTAATATTATTGATTATAATCAGCAGCATTGATGATGTTTGTTTCTCTTTGACAAAATGTCAGGTAGGTCTCTGCCTGCTTTGTGAAGGGAACCCCTGGGGGCACATGCCCTCCCAGAGGGGCTGCACTTGGTGCGTGCCGGGGCTTTCATTGCTGAGTCCACTCTCAGTCGCTGAGCTGGGCTGGGGACAAAGGGCAGAACTAGCCTGGCTGTGATGCCTTTGGCCCGTGTGACATCAGGGGAGCAAGTCCCAATGGGGACAGCTATAAAAGGCCCCCGCAGCCTGGCCCAGCCTGGTCAGCTGGGCCAGGGCCAGGGCGCAAGTGCAGCACCCAGGGCTGCATTGTCCCCCTGCATCCAGGGCCAGCCCCTGGTGCCAACACCTCGGGCAGGGCAGGGGGCTGCTGCTGGCCCATTGGGACAGGCCCTGCTGCCTGCCAGCTGTCTGGAACCCTCTGCTCCCTGCCTTCACATGCCTGTGCCTCTGGGCCTCACTTCAGCCACCACAAGCTGCCTTGGTGGCCCCACTGAAACCCTTGTCTCTCTCCACCTGCAGACCATGGTGCACAAATCTGTCCTTGCCCTGGTCGCACTGCTCCTCTTCCAGTTGCCACAGCCCGTGATGAATGATTTGGACGAGGATCTGCAGCTGAGCACAGAGGAGCTGGACCAGGCTCCCCGAGAGACAAGTGACCCTGGCTGGAGACCCCTTCTTGTGGCTGCCTTGCAGCAGGGGCCATTTTGGGCTGCTGCTGAACTGTTGCTCCTGCCTTTAGGGCTGTGGATGAGGCACAGAAGGGCAGCCATGAGTCAGAGAGCTCTTTGGAGATGCTCTTTGGGCTGCCGAGGCGAGCCACACATCTCTGTGAGCAGCCAGCACAGAGCTGTGCCGAGGCAGAGGCTCAGGGCTCCTGCCCCTCTTCACTGCATCTCTTAACTCTATCTGCATTAACTGTATCTATCAGTACTTTCCCATGCAGAGGCCTTGCTCTCCTTGAAGATGGAGCCGTTTGAAGGAGTATTGTGCAGGAGAGCTGGATTAATTTGACTTCTTTATTAGCTTAGAAATATTTTAAATATTTAAGTTATTTTATCTAAAAATCACTTTAATGTATAGTAATACTACTGTAAAATATAATATCAATTATAACACAAAGACTAATTTCATTAGAGCAGTTATATGTTCTATTATATATAAATTATGATTCTCAGTAATAATTCCTCTGAATTATAATAATAATCCCCAATATGTTATATTTTTGATCATAACAAAGGAACTTTATGTAATCTTCAGTTGTAAACATCTTATTTACGTCATTTAATAGATATAACATTACAATAGAGAAAAGAATTTAAATATAAGAATGATTCTCATTATTACTTGTTACTGAAAATGTTTAAAACACATGATTGTTTTTTTCAAAAAGACACTGACTGCGCTCCTGTCTTGGGAGAGTGTGCTCACTTTGGGAGCTGTACTCTGTGCAAAGTTCCAATAAAGGCTGGACTTGAATAAACGCTGTGTCTGTGAGTGTCCAGTGACATCCAAGGCCATCCAGTTCCAGTCCTGTGCCATGGTCTGGGAATCCTATGGCCAGGCCAGGTTGCTCCAAGGCCCAGCCAGCCTGGATTGCAGCATTTCCATGGACAGGACAACCAGAGCTTCTCTGATCAACTTGTGCCATGGCCTCACAGCCCTCAAAGCAAAGACGTCCTTCCCAAAAGTCCATCTCAGCCGGCCCTGTGGCACTGGGGAGCCGCCGGCCCTGGCGCTGTCCCTGCAGGCCCTTGCACACAGCCCCTGTGCAGGGCTGTGCAGGGCCCGTGCAGGGGCTGCCAGGCTGCGGGAAGGTGTCCCTGGAGAAGGCTGGCACAGCCCTGGGCCAGCAGTGCCACCGTGAGGGCAGCACGCGGGGCCCGGCACGGCCGTCGGGGCGCGAGGCCACAGGGCACAGGGCGCCCGGGCCCTGGCAGCTGGAGCAGGAGCTCTGCAGCGCGAGCGGCACAGAGCCGTGGGCTCCCGCAGCTCTGAGCCCTCACGGCTGAGGCAGCTGCCCAGGCACGGCCGGCTGGGGACACGCGGCAACCCCGGGGCCACCCGCACGGGGACCCTGCTCTGGGGCCAGGCCAGGCCGCAGCAGGGAGCAGCCATGGGGCTGTGCCCGGGGAGGGAACGGCTCTGCCCAGGGACAGGGCTCTGCCAGCAGGGCAGCACGGACAGCAGGGACACACACAGCCACAGGGGACACGTGGCTGCACTCGCTGGCAGCAGCACACAGGAACCTTCCCACTCTCTGCAACTCCCACACGGGACGCTTGGGCTGCTGCATGTCAGGCTCTGCTCCCAGGAAACAAGGGAGAGGACAACAGGGAATGGCCTCAAGTTCTGCCATGGCAGGCATAGATTGGGTGTTAGGGAATAATTTCTCCCCTGGAAGGGTCTGCAGGCACTGGCACAGGCTGCCCATTGCATTGGTGCAAATGTCATTGCTGCAGCCACTTAGGAATGAGTGGCTGTGGCACTTGGGGACATGATTATGAGGTGGAATTGTCAGTGTCAGGTCTGTGCCCTGTGACCTGATGGGGGGATCGATGTGGGGTGGGACCCAGCCCAGGTGCTGGCAGCTGTGAGCTGGCTCAAGCCATAGGGATGAGCCTTCCATGTCAGCTTGCACTGGTGCTGGCAGCTGAGCCACTGGCAATTTGCCACCCTGCCCTACTACAGAACCGTTTTAGGCTTGACCTGGTGCAGGGAGGGGAGTTGGCAGCTCTTCCAGCTCTTCAGCACAGGGTGTTAAAGAGAAACCCTGTTACCTATCAAGCCCTTGCAATGACAAATGGAAACAGGCAAAAGAGATGGCCAAAGGTACAATTTTGAGTTCCATCTAGGCAGCACAGAGAGGAGACCACTCACATCCAGGTCAACAGCATTGAATATGTCACAGGTTTTGCTGGGGAGGGAAAGGCTGCACACCAAAGGCAACACAGAAACCAAACCCAAACAGTAATGTTTGAATTTTCTGTGATTGATGGCTGAGAGTAGCTGCTGTGCAGTGATGATGGTCTCTTCTCTGCACACTCCTTGTCTTTGCTTGTCCCAGGGCCTGCAAAGCCAGGTGAGGGTTTCTTCCTGCTCTTGCCTGTGCTGAGACCAAACAGCCTTGGGGTGCCCAGTGCTGTTAGCAGGAGGGCTGGTGCAGGTCACTGCAAGCCACGCAGCCTTCCCCTCCAAGGCTCTAGAGACACAAGGGCAGAAAGCTGCAGCCTAAGCTGCATTGCTCAGCACCTTGGTGAGCTTGTCTGGCCTCTGGCATCCCTCCTTCAGGGGGGCAGTGTAAATCTGAGCTGATTTCACAGGGAACTCAGACTTTGCCCAGACTGGGGCCTCGCTGAAGGCAAAGGCCAAGGAAGGGCTCTCACTTGTGCTGCCAGTGCCAGGGAAGGTCCCGGAGCAAGAGGACATTTCTTGTCTGCCGGGATTCCCTCTTCACAGTCTGGCCTTGCAGATTCACCAAATCCACACGGACATGCCAGGACACTCCAGCACTATATTTCATCCAAATCATTTCAATTTTCTATAAGAAAAATTCTCAGTTTTTCTTCTGCTTGGAAGGGGGTGGATTCCCTCAGTTGATGTATTTGGCACAAAGTTTCTCCTCACATGGAAATGCTTCCAGGCAACCTGAAACTTTTCTGCTCACCAACAACCCATTTTGTCCCACTGGATCATGGGAAGCACATGGTGCAAAAGTATCACCTTTCTCTCCTCTGAGAGGAGATGGATTCTCAGCCCAACCGCCTGGCACCATGCAGATGGTCCATGAAGGGAGGCTGCAGCAATGTGAGGGTAATTCTATTAGCCCAGTAAACAAACAATATGACCAGAGGAACAAGACTTCAAGTTGAGCCATGGGAGGTTTTGATTGGATCTCTAGGAAATCTTCCTTCAACAAAAAGGATATTATGCTTGGGAACAGGCTGTCAAGGAAAATGGTGGAGTTCCCATCCTCAGGAAGGTTTCAAAGCCATGTGGGTGTGGTATCTGGGGACCTGGCTGATCGGTGCCTTAGGCAGTGTTAAGTTTGGCATTGCACTGTGTCAGCTTCAGGGACTTTTCAAGGCCATTCACTTTGAACTGTAGGTCAAGCAGTGAGGACTCAAAGCTTAGACTGAGTGATCCTCAAGGAGGCCTTCCAACATGGATATCTAAGAGATTGCCAATGGAGGGCAGATGAAAAGCAATTCAAAAGAAAGAGCAATGGCAGATCTTTGAAGAAGCTTCACTCAAAAGCAGCCTTAACCAGTATACCATGGGCACCCTGAGAGGCTGAGCCAGGGTGGGGACAAAGGGTGGGGCTGGCTGGCTTGTGATGTGCTGTGACACCTGTGACATCACAGGGGACATGTCACAATGGGGGCAGCTATGAAAAGGCCCAGCAGGTCACGCTGGCCCAGTGTTGCTTGGGCAAGCGGTGAGTGCACACGTGCTGGGGAGGCTGGGCTGGGGACAAGGGCCGGGGCAGAAACGCTGCACCTGGGGCTGGGTTCTCCCCCTGCATGCAGGGACAGCCCCTGAAGGGAGAGCCTTGGGCAGGGCACCCTGCTGCTGTTGCTGCTGCTGCTGCTGCTGCTGCTGCTGCTGCTGCTGCTGCTGCTGCTGCTGGGGCAGAGGGACAGGTGTTGCTCCCTGCCAGCTCTCTGGGGTCCTGTCCTACCTGCCCTCAGAGCCCTGAGGATTCCCGTCCCTGCTGCCCCCACTGCCAGCTGCCTCCCTCACAGCCCCACTCAAGGCCTTCTCTCCATCCTCCTGCAGACCATGAATTACATACCAGTGTTTTTCGTGCTCTTGAAAAGCCTCATTCATTACCCACAGCTCGTGGGTGATGGTTGGGATGAAGAAACACGTTTTCGCATGGAAGTGCGAGCAAAGATGCTGGAATGGGAGAGGATTCGGTTGGAGCAGGAGGTGGAGCAGCTCAGCCTGCAGAAGGTGCAGCTCATGGAGCTCTTGCAGCCATTAGCTCTTGGTGTGCTCGTGGTCCTTATCTTGGTGCTATGGTTAATGGGGTGCATAAGGAGCCTGAGGAGAGAAGAGTATGAAGGAGAAAACAATGATGCAAATGAAGGGGAAATCAGAAATGGAGATGTAAATGGAGAAGGCAATGTTGAAAATGAAGATGATGCGAATCGGGAGGAAGATAACAATGATAATGGTAATGTACAGGAAGATGGCAACCTTGCTGCAAATGGAGAAGATAACATGGAAAATGAAGTTGTCAATGAGGCGACAAACGGAGAAGACAATGATGATGCACTTGCAGTCCATGGAGAAGATAATGATTTTGATGATAACATTGGAAGAATTCTACTGGAACGCATACAGTTGCCAGTACAGAACTTACAGAGAGGCTGCGATTGGACAAAAAACCTCATGGACAATTATACAGTTTATTTTGGACATGTCTTGGCAAACAGCTTCTACCCAGTCCTGCAACGAGCCATCGGGGTGGGCAGTGCCTTCGAAGGTTGGAGTCCCCGTGAGCAGGACGTTGTGTACCAGGTGTTCATACCCATGACTCCTCCCCGAGGCCACAGCTTCCACCTGGAGCTGGACTCTGCAGAGCAGAGGCACGTGAGGAACTTCCGTGTCCGCGTGCAGCTGGAGTGCACCTGCAGCATGGACCAGCAGGCTGAGAACATGCTCTGCTTCCTGCACCACCCCGAGGAGGAGCTGAGGAGCAATCAGGATGCCAGCCTCCTGGACACCCTGTGCACCGACTCCTACCTGGATGTGCAGAAAACTGCCCGCTGGTTCTACCAGCTGGTGAGAGCCATCTGGCCAGCTTTGCCTCAGTCACACAATTGGCATTTAAAGCTGCTGCCCTCCAGTCGCTCCTGCCAATTCCAGGTGAGCAATGGCACAGAGAGCTTCAGGATTAAGATGCTGTTTGGGGTACAGAGAGGAGACTCCGACATCTTTGTGAGCAGCCAGCCTAGAGAGTCCTACACCCAAAGCACAGCCTGGCCTGAGACCTATGCTGTGGCAGAGATGAAATTCTTCAAGCACATTGCCGAGCAGGCTCCCCATGACAGTTTGCACCTCAAATGCCTGCAGTTCTTCACCCGTCTTGTGCTGGGCTTCAGCTTTTCCACCTACTCCATGAAGACCATTGTCATGCACCTGCTCACTGTGGTGCCCATGTCCCAGTGGCGTAGGAGAGATTTCCTGCTGCGGCTGGTGGATATCATCAATGGCCTGCACTTGTCTGTGCGAGGAAAGCTCCTCGACCACTTCATTGTGGGGAACCAGATGCTGCCTCAGGTCATCCGTTTACCCCCGGATGTTCAACAAGCTCCGCCATACAATCTGTTCCATCACCTGGCAGAGGATCCGGCTGCCTACTCCCAGGCCATAAAGGAGTACCGGGATCTGCAAAAGAAGTTCAAAAGAATCCTTCGTGGTGAGCAGTGAATGAAGCTGCCAATGCACAGAGCTGTGCTTGTGCTGCTCACAGCTGACACCAGAGATACCTCATCGTACAATTTTGGTGCTTTGAGAAGAAAATAATGCAAACAAAGGCTCTGGTGGAGGCCCACAGCCTCTCCTGCCACCTCAGCAGTAGAGTATAAATTATCATATATGTAGTATATATAGAAGAAGACAAAAAATATACTAATATAAGTAGTATTGAAAATATCAAATATCCATTTTTATATCCTGATAAAAAATAATTCTGGAAAGTTTAATATTTTGTTATGTTTAAATACTAAAATAGAGTGCATATTAAGTGTAATTATCTGTTGTGAAATGTACTAATGCTAGTAGTCCATTTATGTCCAGAAAGATTTCCATAAAGTAGACATATTTATAACATATATGACATTGACATAGATATACTATAGTCATTATAGATTACTATAAATGCATAACATATATAATATATCGTATGTATATAATGTATTATGTATGATCATATTCTTTTCATAAACAAGTAATGCCACATCTAGGGTCACTATCTGTTGAGACCCATAGTAGTGCTCTATAGTTAGTGCATTTCTGAGTGGAGAGATGGAAACTGCTTTGATCTTGTTTCAATAAAATACAATTGATCAGAATCAGGATTCTGCCAGACGTTATTGATCTCAGCCAGATGGATTGTGTTGGTAAAAGTCACACGCTGTCAATCAGGAGTTGCCTGCTTGAACTCCACCAAAGTGACACTGCTGAACGGGTTCTAATCAGAAATTAAGCCCAGCTGTCCCCAGCCCCTGTGATGACAGAATCACAGAATGGCTTGGCTTGGAAGGCTCCTCAGAAATTGCCTCGTCCCAGCCCTGCTGCCGAGGACAGGGACACCTTGCACTGGGCCAGGATGCTGCAAGCGCCTCCCAGGCTGGGCTGGAGCACAGCCAGGGACGGGGCAGCCACAGCTGCTGTGGGCAGCGTGGGCCAGGGCTCAGCAGCCCCAGAGGGCAGAATGTCCTGCCCGCCTCCAGCCCAAGGTCTCCCTGTGGCACTGGGGAGCCACCGGCCCTGGTGCTGTCCCTGCAGGCCCTTGCACACAGCCCCTGTGCAGGGCTGTGCTGGGCCCGTGCAGGGGCTGCCAGGCTGCGGGAAGGTGTCCCTGGAGAAGGCTGGCACAGCCCTGGGCCAGCAGTGCCACCGTGAGGGCAGCACGCGGGGCCTGGCACGGCTGTCGGGGCACGAGGCCACAGGGCACAGGGCGCCCGGGCCCTGGCAGCTGGAGCAGGAGCTCTGCAGCGCGGGCGGCACAGAGCCGTGGGCTCCCGCAGCTCTGAGCCCTCACGGCTGAGGCAGCTGCCCAGGCACGGCCGGCTGGGGACACGCGGCCACCCCGGGGCCACCCGCACGGGGACCCTGCTCTGGGGCCAGGCCAGGCCGCAGCAGGGAGCAGCCATGGGGCTGTGCCCGGGGAGGGAACGGCTCTGCCCAGGGACAGGGCTCTGCCAGCAGGGCAGCACGGACAGCAGGGCTCAGGACAGCAGTCACTGCCCGGCTGCCCTGGGACAGTCCTGGCAGACACACGGAACACGGGGCTGGCAGGAGGCATCATCCTCACTGTGCCCACCTGAACACAGGGACATAAGGCACAGTGGGAATGGGGACACAGTAGACACCTCTCCTCTGGGAATATCCCCCCTTCCCTGGGGCCCTGACAGAACACAGGGAATGGGGCTGTGCAAGGGGAACCCAAGGATTGATGAGGAGGACAATGCCAAGGTTACGTCTGCCCACACTCTGCATCCAAACTGCTCCATGGAGGAGAAAACTAGAGGAGTCCTTGCCACAGCAGATTCTTTCTGAAGGAAAATGTTCAGTATTCCTGCACATGGGTGTCCTTTCTGGACTGCTACTCAAGTGCTGCTCCTGCTCTCCAGGCTGTGGAGTATCTGCACAACAGAAGCAATGAAGCAAAGAGCAAAGGCCAGGAGAGCTCGAGTTGAGGCCAGGGGAGCTGAAGCAGAGGATATGAGAACTCATGCAGTGACTTGCAGGGGGAAGTAGGAAAGAGAGGCAGAAGGAATTTTGCTAAATAATGACTAACTAGCCAGAGTAAATGGGGTGGTAAAGGCCAGAAATTAGGAAGAAGGCAGCAAACTTCAGGCAAATGATCAAGAAAAAGACCACAAAGAGGAAGGAAACCATCTTTCTCGCTCTTTCTATAACATGTGCTCTTCCAGAATCCAGACTGTGAAAATTCATGTTGAACTCAACCAGCCCTACTGTGGTGAAATGGTTCTGGTTCGAACTTAAGCCAATTTACACCCAGCCCTTCTGCTCCCTGAAGAGCAGAGAAACAATTGGGCAAAGGGAGGTGGAAGTGAGACCATGCTGCCACTCTTCTGAAAACTAGAAGAAGCTCCTTCAGGAACAGTTCCTGAAGTCAGCACACTCTGTTTGTGACAGCGACACCAGCAACAAGCAAGTGTAACCTGAGCAAAGCACTTTATTTCTGTGACACCTGGAGGCGTTATCACTGAGCAATACTTTGATCTACCAGGTGGCAGCAAAATGAAGTGATGCCACTTGTTTTCAGGAGATTTCCTCACTCCAAGCTCTCCTGGCTCACCCCAGCCCACCTGTGACATCCAGCTCTGTCTCAGATTCCCATCCCAGCCAAGCAGCTGTGGAGCTAAAATCTGCCTTGAAAAACAACTGAAATAAACTCAAGCTGAAGAAGAAACTTTCTTTTGTGGCAGACAGAGAGGTTTGGCCAGACAGCAGAGCCCTCTTCAGTCCAGTGAGGGATAGTGAAGAGCTGGTTGAACCAATGTGACCTTGCAAACACTGGCAAGCTCCCATTTGGGCCAAACTGGAGTTTATCTGGTATAAATTGGGTGCAGCAGGCACCGGGATCTTCCAGACAAATGCACCCAGTCATTGCAGGTTTCACTGTTGGTAGAAGACAAGGATCAATCAAAGCCAGAGAGTGGGAAATGCAGAAATACATCACATATTTACAGATAGAAACTCTTGGAACAAGGATTTTTGCATTGAGAAATTTGGGGTGAAGAGGAAAAAGAGGAAGGAACGGGAGGAAACTCACACTCTAAAGCTAATAAATAAAAAAAAAATTAAAGTGATTTGGCAAAATCATGTGACAAGGTAGTTTCTCTTGCAAACAGGTGCACCACAGTTTTTGAAATATTAAATCTCAAGACGTTTGCATTGCACAATAGATGGCAGCCAGAAAACATGTTGATGTTTTTTGGCAGTGTTTTGTATGTCATGGTATTTTTTTGTTTAAAGCTTCCATCAGCAGGAGGTAAAGCTTTGCGAAGGAAAAGGAATCAAATCTGGATGCAGCAAGTCTCACATTCAGATAGAGGCTCCTTGCCAGATCCTATGGGGCCACACTGAGTTCATTATGAAAACTGCATAATCAAAAGCCTGAAAAAAAGGCCAAAAGAAAAAAAAATTAATCTGTTTAATACTTAGCTAAATTCTCAACTCTTGAAGGAGATTTGAAGAAAAAATCATCATAATCCCCTCTTCCTTTTGAGGAATTCCTCCCTGTTCATGAGGTGTCCATGAGATGGCAGGAGTGCACTGTCCTCCAGAGGTTGAAGGACTGTCACAATGGTGACATTTCCACACTGAGAATCTCACTCTGACTGTGGGCACTGCAGACAAAACACTGATTTATCTTTCTGTTAATTGCTCATGGAAAGAGATACAGAAGTGGCATCAATGGACACATCTTCAGAGAAGAAATTGCCTGGTGCAGTTTCTGGTTGACAGAATCCTGCTCAGTGCAGACCTTGGATCTACAAACTCATCCCAGGCCGTGCACAGGAATTTGTGACCAGGCACTGCAAAACTGAAAGAAAAGGATCCAGACATCTGCCAGAAAGAAATCTGGAAGATGGGAATTAGAAATCACAGCCCTTGTATTTATGGCTGGGGATGACTGTGGAAACAAACCCTCAGGGATGTCCCAGTTTTCAGCTCTTTTTATCATCCCAAGTTCTCCACACAACTGGGGCACAGCTGTGAGCCTGCCCCTGGTCAGACAGGATCCACAGCAGTCCAAGTTCTGTGAGCTGGGCCAAGGGATGGGCTGGCAAGTTGTGCAAGTGCTTCCCTGAGCCAGGCTGCAGAAGCAACATCCCAGCAAGAGATGGATGCTTGTGTCTGAAGAGATCTCAGCTGCCTCAAGAGAGCAGGTTGAATGATGGAGCTACTCTTTTCATGCTCCTGGTCTTGAGCCAGGATATCTTCCAAGTTTTTGTCCACACTACCTGGACAGGAAAGCAGGAAGAATCGGAATGGTTTGGGTGGGAAGAGATGTTAAAGATCACCAAGTCCCAACCCCACTTCCGTGAAGCACTCCATCAGCCTCACACTGGATCTTCTCTAGCAGAGGGCATAACTGGGACGTTACAGCCCACATCTCTTCCCACTGATCCTCTCACTGCATCCATCCTGGGGGAGCAGAACTGGAGCAGTTTTGCTGTGCTGGGAGCTCCCTGTGCACCTGGGAGCTCTCACCTGCAGGCACTGCTGTGATGGAACAGGTCTGCCTTGTACTGAGCAGGGGAGGGGGGCTTAGGAGCTGCTGAGGGACACCCCAAAGTGTCACTTGATCTGTATATTCTAGTACAACAAAGACCTGTTCCCTTTCCAGTGTCCCATCCCTCAGCAAGCCAGGCATTCCCAGTGACATCACTGGAGCCTGCAAACAGCTCTGCTGGAAGCAGACACTGCCCTCTGCAATGACCAAGAGATGATGTTGGTTAACTTTTCTCAATGCATCCTTTCAGTTTCTTCTAGATGTGCTACTTGGGGACATGGGTTAATGGTGGCCTTGGCAGTACTGGGGGAATCATGGGACTCGATCTTAGAGGGCTTTTCAAACTTAAATGATTCTATGATTCTTTCCTTTAAAATTTTCAAAGCTTTCCTGGCTTTCAGATTCTGCAGTTCACAATCCCTGATGTGATCTGTGAAACCACTTTCCTATTTTTTAATTCCCTCCTTCTCCTGCATGGGACATCAGGTGGTATTCCAACTCCTAGCTGCAAAACCAGTCTCACATCAAGACACACAGACCCAATGAATTCTGTTGCAAAGGTGAATCACCTCCAGCAGCTGAAGTTCATCTGCATCCATGGCAGTTGATGGTTATGGACAATGCTCTGAAAGCACTGGGACAGAAACAGTAGGGATCTCTCAGTGTGATACCTGATTAGGAAAAAATTCTTCCCTGTGGGAGTGTTTTTTCACCTAGTACAGGGTGCCCAGAGAAGCTGTGGCTGCCCTATCCCTGAAAATGCTCAATGCCAGGCTGGAGCAACCTGGGCTAGTGGGAACTGTCCCTGCCCGTGGCAGAGGGTTGGAATGAGATGGTTTTTAAAGTCCCGTTCAACTCAAACCATCCCATGATTCTATGACCTGGCTCCTGATAGTCCATAAAACCCCAGAGACAACAAGGGGATGTCATTGGGATATAAAAGCTTTGAAGATGAGGGGAGAATTGGGTGGGAATTGTCCCTTCCTCCTGAGGACTGTACCATTCCAAGGTTAGTGCCCCATTCCCAAACTACATGCAAATCCACAGGTCTTGGCACTCTTCTTGAGTGCTGATCTTGAACCCTCAGCCTGACTTGAATCCCTGCTTCTCTCTCCAGTCCACACGGGGGAACGGCCCTACGAGTGTGGGGAGTGTGAGAAGAGATTCAGGCAGAGCTCAAACCTGATGGAGCACCAGAGAATCCACACAGGGGAGAGACCCTATGAGTGTGATAAATGCAGGAAGAGGTTTCAGACCACCTCTCATCTCATTGAGCACTATCGCGCTCACTGGGATGAGAGACCCTTCTGCTGCTCCGAATGCAGGAAGGGATTCAAGCACAGCTCTGCCCTTCTCACCCACCGGCTCATCCACACTGGGGAGAGACCCTACGAGTGTCCTGTGTGTGGGAAGAGCTTCAGGCACAGCTCTCACTTGACCAGACACCAACTGAGGGACCAGACACCTCCACTGAGGGAAGCCCTGCGAGTGCCCCGAGTGTGGGAAGAGCTTCGTGCGCTGCTGCAGCTCCATCCCCATGGCAGGATCCACGCTGGATGATCCCCAAGGACCCCCGGTGGGCAGAGCCCCCCTGAGCCCTGGTGCTGCTGATCCATGTTGGGAAGACACCTGGCTGGGGGCTCCACATCCTCTTGGCTCCCTGTGGCCTGGATTTTTTTGCATTTCTCTTTGTCCTTCCCAAATACCAACATCCAGGTAAAGATGAAGATGTTGAGTAACGACATGGCTGGGCGCATGGGAGCATATTCCAGGGGATGTGGGGGATGCTGGGTTCCAGAGACTTGAGGGTTTCAAGGAGGGACTTGGGGGTTGCTCAGGGCTTTAGGAACCCCAGCCCCAGCGGCTGTGGTTGTGCTGGAAGACCCTGGCTGAGGTTCTGAGGCAGCTGATGAACAACCCCCTGCCCTGACACTGTCCCCATGTCCCCCTCTCCCAGCTCCTGCTGTCCCCTGTCCAGGATCCCCCTCTCCTTGCTTTCAGTCCCCTTGCCCCTGGCCCGTTCCCACCTCACCCCACTGTCACTCTTGTCCTGCTCCCATCCCAGTGCAAATCCCACTCCTGGTTTCATTCCCTGTCCATGTCTCATATTCTTTGCCCGGTTTCCATTCACATATTCCCAGTCCCATATTCTGTTTCTGTTTTTTGTTTCCCTTTTTGTATTCTGTTCTGTTTCCCTTTTTGTATTCCCAGTGCTACTCCCATTCCCATAATTCAATTTCTGTATTTCCAGTCCCCTTCCCATATCCCCATTGCGAATCCTGTTACCATATTCCCATTTCCATTCCCTGTCCCATGTTTTTAATCCCCATCCAATATCATCTCCCCAGTTATTATTTCCATATTCCTGGTTCCTCTTTTCGCTTCTGTTCCCATGTCCCTGTCCCCATTCCCAGTTCCATTCCGTGTCTGTCCTCATTTCCAGGTGTTGGAATGTGTAATACAGAAGCCTCTTTGAGTCCCTCCGAGAGAGAACAGAATGCAAGAATAAAATTAAAAACATTTTCAGAAATGAAGTATACTATGCCACACCAACATGAAATAGATCTCTAAGGTTTAGTTTAAGAAATAGAAATATTAAGTTGCATAGATAGGAAGTAGAAGTATAAATCATAGTGTGAAATACATAGAAATATGTTTTAAATGCCCTAAGAAGTAAAAGCCATAGAATCTTATGTAAAAAACAAGCTGCAGTGGGAGCTTAAAAAGAGTTCTAGACAGAATAAAAATAGATTAAAAATATATTTTATATTCTTCAGATAGAATAGATAGGCAATGTGCACAAGTTAGACTTAAGCTTTTGTATTAGAAAACCAGAATTCTAATAGGTTTAGGAGAAATGCTTCAGGTTCCTGTTTTTTGATCATTGGGAAATTTGTCAATAAAAATCCGTGTATTGGAGACAGAGCTCTCTCTCACTCCTCTCTCTTTGCTCTATCCTCCTCCACCACCATCATCATCACCACTACCAGCACGTGAGAGAAAATGAAGAAGAGGAAGATGAAGAAGAAAAGAACAGAAGAAGAAAGGCCAGGGAGCATCTGCCTCTGGAGACTCTGCACCAGCCACAGCTTCTACCTCTTGCAGCAGAGAGCTGCTCCTGCTTCCATCGGGACTTTATGGCAGAGAGATTGAACAGGGACTGGAGAGCCTTGGGCTCCTTGCCTTTGGAGCCTGACGTGCCTTCACAAGAAACAACTTTACAGCAGCCAGCAGCTGCTCTGCTCTGGGAAGATCTAAAGCCATAAACAATCCTGACACCCAGTCCCTGTCTCTGTCCCTATTCCCAGTCCCTGTCGCCATTCTCCATCCCATTCTCAGTCTTGGTCAGATCCTGTAGTTCCAGACCCTCTCCCTTATTCCTTGTTCCCTTCACGCTCTCAGTCTTGTATTCCAGCTCCCTGTCCCCATTCTATCAGCCAAATTCCTGGTCCCTGTCTTCTTTTTGGTTCCATTTCCACACCTGGTCCCATTCGCAGTCCCACTGCATTATTCCCATTGGCATTCCCGGTCCCTGAACACATTCACTGTCCCTGTTCCTTTTCCTAGTCCCATTCCCAATTCCGTTCCCTATCGCTGTCTTATATTCCAGGTCTTGGTCCCTGTCAAGGTCCCTGTCCCCATGACAAGCGCAGAATTCCCAGTCCCTGACCACATTCCCATTCCCTGTCCCCATTCCCGGTCCCCACCCCATTCTAGGCCTGCATTGTTATACATTTATCTGTAATAAATTGATCAACTCCAATAAATGGAATCAATAAAGAATTTATTGAGCAAGCAGCAATAAGGAAATCAGCGCTGGGGTCCGGGGAGTCTCCGCTCCACCAGCGGCGCGCACCCCACTCCGTGTCAGTCCGTCTGTTATTTTCATCTTCTCCCGTGTCTGTGCCTTTCAGCATCTTCTCACGTTCTTTCTGTGTCTGCACAGCCAGTTGCTGGGGGCTCTTCTCCTGGCTCCTGGTGGTGGTGGGTGGGCAGGCCGTGGTCTTCTTCTCTTAGCCATTGGTGGACTTTTTCCTATCTTTTATTGCAAGCATCCACAAACTGGGCACATACAGGATGTTTGTGGTTATTTGAGATACAATCTTTCAGCTAGCTTAAGCAAGTTTCAGTGATCTTTTGGCCGTGTTCCCTAACTCAGCAATGTTTGACTAGCAAAGTCTTACACGTACTCTGTTACAATTTCCCTTTTTTATCATTTTTGCTGATCAAATCTTTGCAATTCTGCGTGGCTCAGTTCTAACCCTTCGTCCTGTATAGGCTCATACTGTGCTCTTACCAACATTAAGTGCAGGGCTTCCAGCTTTCTTTTGATTATTGTAATGATTTTGTTAAAAATACATGGTCCAAAGGTCAACACTAAAATCACCAATATTAGGGGTCCTGCAATAGTGGGCAGTAGGGTAGTTAGCCATGGAGAATGGTTAAACCAGGACTCATACCAGCTCTGCTGCAGTTCTCTTTCTCGTTTTTGTTTCTCTAGGCTCTCCCAGAGTTTAGTCATGGTATCCCTAACAACTCCAGTATGGTCTGCATAAACACAACACTGTTCCCCTAGTGCAGCACATAATCCTCCTTGTTGTAAAAACATAAGGTCAAGTCCCCTATGGTTTTGCAATACTACTTCTGACAGCGATCTTAACCATTTTTCTAATGCACTGATTGATTTTTCAATCGGAATTACGTCCTTATCTACAGCTATTCCGAGTGATTGAAACTTTTGGTTCTGCTGCACAAGTGAGGTTATCCCTGTCCCTGCACCTGCAATTCCTACAGCCATCAGAGTGGCTATAGTCAAAGTGATAAATGGTTCTCATTTTTGTAAATGATGGTTTGGAGAATTCTAATTATCATACACAAATTCTTCAGGGTGGTATGTGATTCTGGGAATAATCATCACTTGTCCTGTTTGGATTATTCCCCCGCTGCATTCTCTCTTGGGAGGTAAACATTTTTTTGGTTTCCATTCTACACTAAGAGCTTTATTTCTTCCTGCTCCTGGATTCCAGTGTGATGCAATTGTTTCACATCCCCAGTGTGCAGAATAATACTGTCGAGGGCTATTACAATACCCTCGTCCAAGGTTGAAGCTAGGACAGAAATAGAAACCTTTCAGATTTGAGCAAGGGCATATGGCCACTATTTGGCACAGAGTGATCGTGAAACTAGGTGCTCCAGGAGTTGTAATAGTCTGTATCACATGTTCATTTTCCCATCTAATTAAGCACCACTGAAATGGTTGATGAAGGTTACCTTCTGCCCGCGCTCCCTTTTCCTCTATGCAGCCTAAAATGATTATCAAATACATAAAGCAAAAGAAAAGTGGTGGATTCCTTTTCTTAATTAAAATTCCCCTTGCTGGTTCCCGTAATGCTGTAATTTTACCTCAGTTTCTGTGCCTCCCTTAGGTGAAAGGCTGGGGGATTTTGTGGTCGGGGTCCATAGGATGTGTTTATGCTGACCCCTGGGGCTTTCCAGCATTCTCCCCTTCCTTACGTCTCTGCCTCCTTCGCCTACACGTTTTCCTTAAGCAAGTTTCAATGGTCTTTTGGCCGTGTTCCCTAATTTAGCAATGTTTGATTAGCAAAGCCTTACACATACTCTGTTACACTGGGAGTGATTGCGACTGTACTGGGGGCAACTGGGAGAACGGGGAACACACTGGACAAAAGCTGGAGGAACTGGCAGCAACTGGGACCCTGCTGGGGGCAAATTTTATCATCATGGGGAATTACTGGGAATGACTGGGTTCACACTGGGAGCAACAGGGATCCCGCAGGCACCGAGGGGAAGTGACCAGGATCATACTGGGAGTGACCGGGCTCATACTGGGAGCAGCCATTCCCGGCACTGGGACCCCCGAACCCCTTTGCGGCCATCGTGCCCCTCCAGCCCCAGCACCCCCGCCGGGGTCCCGGCAATCCCAGGGGTCCCTCCCCCCTCTCGGGGTCCCGCTTTGGGGTTCGGGGGCTCTCCTCTCTCTGGGGTCCCGCTCAGGGAAGCCGCGGCTCTCCCGGGGCTCCCCAATCCGGTGTCCCCCCGCCGATGCCGCCGGCCCCGCGCGGTCCCCACGGGCCCCGGCAGAGCTCGCAGGGCCCGGCCCGGGAAGCCCAACCCCCATTGCGGGGAGACCCGCATCCCCCCGCCCCCGCCGGGGCTCTGCCGCCACCGGGACCCCCCAAAAACACCTCCCGGGGACCCCCCCGATGTCCCCCCGAGGGGCATCTGCGGCTCGGCTCTGGAGCACTGCAAGCTCCAAACATCCCCCCCCAAAACACCCAAACCCAGGGACCCCCCCGGGATATCTGGGGCGAGCTCCCCCTCCCCGGGCACCTGGGATGTGGGGCGATGGTCCCGGGGGCGCTGCGAGTTCACGGAGTTCTAGGATAGCGCGGCTGATTCGCTCCTTCTCTGCTCCTGCTTCTGCTGCCGCTTCCTCCCTCCTCCTCCTCCTCCCCGTTTGGAACAGGGAGGGGACGGGTCAAGGGCGGGAACTGTGAGAGGAAAGGGGCGGGGCCAAAGGGCCACACAGTCCTAAAAGGGCCTGGTTTGGCCTAAAACCACCCAAAAGAGCCTCAAATGCAGCCTAAATCCACCAGGTTTGGCCTAAAATCAGCCAAAGGGGCCTCAAATTCGCACCAAAGGGGTCTAAAATCCTGAAAATTGACTTAACATTGTCCAAATGATGCCTAAAATCCAACCTAAAATTGCCCAGTTTATCCTAAAATCACCCAAACAGACCTAAAATCTTTGGTGTGGAGACCGAGACCAAAATGGGATCCTGAACTGGTACTCGGACCAAGACTGAGACCAGCACCAACACTGGGACCAGCACCGGGAGAATCCTGGGACTGAGAGCGGCACCGGAACCAGCACCGAGACTGAGATTGGCACTATGAGCACTCTGGGACCAGCACCGGCACCAGAACCAGCACTGGGACCAGAATCAATCTGAGACTGTGACTGAGACCAAGACTGAAAACAGAACCAGCACCGAGACTGGTACCCATATAGGACTGAGACTGAGACCAAGACCAGCCCTGCTCTGGGATTGAGATCAACACCAGGATCAGATTCAGCACCAGGAGCGCTCCAGGACTGCTCCAAGACTGGGACCAACACCGGGAGCGCTCTGGGACCTCTGCGTTCACTCCGGGGAGTTTTGGCTGCGCTCCCGAACGGGACTGGGAGGGACCCCTGGGTGGGGCAGGGCCCCATCGGTTCACATCGTCCTGGTGCAGCCAGAACGGTCCATATGGTCCCAGTTTGTACAATCCCAGTCCATATGGTCCCAGTTTGTACAATCCCGGTCCATATGGTCCCAGTTTGTGCAATCCCAGTCCATATGGTCCCAGTTTGTACAATCCTGGTCCATATGGTGCCAGTTTGTACAATCCCAGTCTGTATGTTCCCAGTTTGTACAATCCCGGTCCATATGGTGCCAGTTTGTACAATTCCAGTCCATGTGTTCCCAGTTTGTACAATCCCGGTCCATATGGTCCCAGTTTGTACAATCCCAGTCCATGTGTTCCCAATTTGTACAATCCGAGTCCGTGTGTTCCCAGTTGTTTCCCGCTGTTTCCAGGGAATTGTTTTGATTTCAACCTTCACCCCAAACTGAGGGGGTCAAAACCCCCCAATCCCCAAACTTTGGGGTTTGAAGTATGTGGGGTGTCCAACCCCTCTGATCCCAAAATTTGGCTTAAATGCCCCTGATCCCCAAATTCTGGGGTCAAACCCTCTGATCCCAAACCCTGCTGTGTCAACCCCCCCCCAAACTTTAGGATCAAACCTCTCCCTTCCCCAAACTTTGGGGTCAAACCCACCAGACCCAAACCACTCCAGCCCTGAGGGACAGAGCTGGGTTCATTTAGGGTTGATTTAAGGTTGATTTGGGATTCATTTGGGGTGGGGGCAGCTCCTGGTGCAATATCTGCAGAGACCCTGGGTAAGATGCTGGGAAAAACCCCCAAAACCCCAGTGGAATCCCAAAAACACCTGGGGAAACCTAAAAAGGGGGTTTGGGGTGGGAAAAGGAGATTTTGGGATGAAAAAGCAGATTTGGAGGGAGGAAAGGGGGATTTGGGGTGGGGATTGAGGGTTTTGGGTGGGAAAAAGGATTTGGGGTAGACAGGAAAGGACCTTGGGTGGTAGAAGGGGATTTGGGGTGGGAAAAGGAGATTTTGGGGTGGGAAGATGGATTTGGGATGCACAAAAGATTTGTTCTCTGAAAAGGCATATTTGGGGTCTTAAAAGGACATTAGCTTGAAATTGGATTAGAAATCCAAGTTGCTTAATTCCAAGAGGTTGGAATTCCAGGTCTACAAAGAAGTTTGAGCTTAATTTGGGGTCTCGACCTGGCAAATTAATTCCTGGATCTTTCCCATAACAACAAATCTGGGAATGAACCAAGGCAGGGGGTAAGGTAGGATAAAGTCAGAAGACATCTGAAAAATATGAAGCCAATGAGTCAGGAGAGCAGAGGAGCAGAAAAGCACAAGAGGAGAAAAGAGCAGAAGAGCAGAAAAGCCTCACTGCTGCCTTGGGCAAGTTCAATTCTGCTCCTGCCTGTGCCACTGGGTCCCTGCTGATGTCTCTGAGGATTCATCCCAAGTCCTGAATTCCTCATTTTCCACAGGCCAAACCAATCATGGTTGCCACAATGTTGAAATCCAGAACTTCAATCAGACTTCAGCCTGTTCTTGGATGTTGCTATCAGAGATAAGAAGGCTGAAAAACAAAACTCCCAGGCTCTTAGAAATGGAAAAATCAAATTTCTGAATGTTCTGTGACAGTGGAGTTCATCCAAAGGCTGGATATGATGTTCTTGGGGGTGTTTTAAAACAAGGGTGTTGCACCCTCTCCTTCCAGCAGGCCACAAAGAGTTAAAAATCCATTTTTTGGAGCCCCTGTGAGGCCACCTTACCACAGGAAAGGCAATGAGGGAACTGATATCCCATATCTGCAGGGCAGGCTCTGTGTTGTGCAACAAGCAAAGCTGAGCACAGAGCTGTACTCCTCACTATTTGTGTGCAGCCCCATCCTGTGCTGGAAACAGCAGCTCAGGGAAAGAAAAAGAAAAAAAAAAAAAGAAAAGAAAAAGAAAAAAAATTTAAAAACCCAACTGTTAAAGCTGTCATGAGGAGCACAAAAAGGCCAAAAACAAAAGTTGCACAAGTGTCTGAAAATGTCCAATTTCTGAGCCTTGACTTTGCAACCTTAATAAAGTTCTTTTAATTACCAAGAGTTTGTTTGCTTGTTTGTTTGTTTGTTTGTTTGAGGAGGGTGATTGCTTTCAGTCATGCAAGCAGATCAGCAGCTCATCCTTCCCTGGATGGATTCTTTCCAAAGTAGGGGATGATCCTGCCTGCCTGGCTTGGGATCACATAAAACAGGGACAAGGACCTGGCCCACAGGGAGGTGGAACACCACGCTGCATCCCTGTGCTTAAACCTCTTCTTCCTCACACTCTGTTATCCCAAAAAGTCCAAACTTTGCTCTGTGCTGCTTGGAACAGGCCCAAATATGATCAAGTAGTTTGTGAGGAGTAAATTGTCCTGGTTTGAAGGACAGGTGTCTGCCAATAAAGGCAGAAACTTCCCTTTGAAATGGAGATTATTAACCCCCTCCATCCAAATTATTATTATCATTTTGAAATTAAGGGGCTCTCAAGCAAAGAGATGGGAATTAGGAATAACAGTTCTTTCCTAGGAAAATTAAAATAGAAATGCAGTATTACATAGAACAATCCCAACCCTGCCAGAGTCAGAATCCAAGCTGGCACAGTCAGTCAGTCAGGGTGGTGGCACAGTCCCATTCCATGGTGCTGCATTCTCCTGCAGGGGCAGATGTGGTTCAGCTGAAGCAGTGCTCCTGGAGAAGGTGCAGTTTCCTCTAAAGCTCCAGGGATGATGTGGAAGGGTCTGGTTTTCCTCTGGAATCCAGTGGAAAGAAGGTGCCTTGGTGTCCAAAATGTCATTTTTTCCTCTGGGTAGGAAAGGCTTGGCTCCTGCCCTGGCTGGAGCATCTCCCAGTGGGATGATGGAATTTCATCAGCCCTTCCCTGGGACTCAGTGGCCATGAACAGGAGATATCTCCTGGAGGGAGGATGGGCTGTGGGAAGATAAAGATGATTGCCCAGCTGGTTTAAAGATGGCCCATGAGCAGAGAATATGTGCCAGGAGATCAGGGGCACTGCCCCAGCCGGGTCAGCAGATGGGACAGAACACACATTGCTGGACACATCCTGTACTGCAACCCAAGACACTGAGTTCTGCTGGAGTGAATTTCCAAGTGATGGAAAATTTTCCTACTAAAATGTGAGACTCACAACCCAATAGAGATGATCAAACCTTTCTGTCCCAATAAACTAATTACAACAAGCAATTATGAACTGTTTTATCCCTCCACAGATTTCCAGGATCCTGGAATTTGGGCTGGGAGGATCCTTCTTTTAGCAAGTTGCAAAATGAGGCCATGAGGGTGTGAGATCCTGAATCCAGAACCCTCCCAGTCAAGGAAAAGAGCTCTCAGTTCTCTTCCTGATTTTATTAAAGTTTTTATATATTTTAATATTGTATTATTATTCCCTACCTGGGTGAATTGCCTGGAATTTATAGGATATAAATTTCCATTTCTTTTTCTGCCAAGTTAATGATACCCTGCAAACCCCAAAAATACAAAGGGGACAGAAGTTTTGCACAAAAATGAAAATAAATGCTCCACTCTGGAATGTCAGCATTTGCTGAGGACAATCCAAGATGAATTCCAGGCCACATTTTTGAATTCCTGTGAAAATTAATGTAGATTGCAACAGCTCAGCTGCAACTGGGTCTATGCAGAGGAAACTCTAAATTCCAGCCTCTGACTAAATGATGGGATTTAAGGTAAATACAGTTGTGAAAACAAGTTTTTTAAAAGCAGTGTGATTCATTTTGGGTTATTTTTTTCCCCTCTTCCAGGCTAGACACAGCACAGGAATAAGGTGGATGTGAGACATCCAAGAAAAAACAGGCAAATTCCAAAGGAGGCAATCGATGAAGGAGATCTATATCTCATTCACATTGTTGAATAAATAATAACAGAGGAGGCCTAAAATTAGATTGGAGAAGAAACCTGACCTAGCCTGAACACAGGCTCCCTGCTGGACTGGAGAGTTGGGGTCTCAGCTGGAGACTTGAGGGATGGCTGGAGAAATCACAAATTTAATTTGGTTTGGATCCTTGCATCTTCAGCATTCTTACATCACCCCATCCTAAAATTTGCTTTCACACAGCTTTTAAGAGTTTTATACTTTTCTTATTTCCCACAAGGTGGGACTGGAAGTGGTGCTGGTGAGGTTCCACCTGGCTGGGTCTGAGATGTTTGTTCCAGGGAAGGAGGGGATGGTGGTCCTGGAAATCCATCACTTCTGGAGAGAATCAAAAGTTTGAGGTGATTTAGGGGATTTTTTCTGTTTGCAGAAATTAATCTTAATCCCAGATTGTTTTGGGGTGGAATGGACTTTAAAGCTCATCTCATTCCACCCCTGCCATGAGCAGGGACACCTTCCACTGTCCCAGGCTGGTCTGAGTTCCATTTGGACCCTGAGCTAAAGAAAAATGGGAAAATTAGGATTTGAGGCCAAAAGTTGATAAATTCCCTAAAAATCAGTGCTCTCCTGACAGAGGAGAAGAGTTCTGGTTCTGACACTGCAGTAAACTGGAGCTGAAATCCCTGCTCCTAATTCATAGAAGGGCATGAAATTTAATTCCCTCCCCCTGCAGCCAGGAAGGGATGACTGATGTCTAAAATGCTTGGGAATGTTATCTTCAAAGTCTCCAAAATAACAAAGTTCACCTTTGCAACGATATTCCCTTTATTTTCATTTGTTTGACATGATCTGCTGAGTTTGACCCCAACTTCCAAACCAATTCAGATCCAGGGAGAATGTTCAGGAGTTTTTTTTTCTGAAAATACCATCTGGTCTGTATGGAATATTGAAGCCTAAAGTTATCCATGTTCCACCTGTCCCATAGACAGAGCTTTTCAAATGCTGGCTTTTTATAAATCCTTTTATTGATATGAATCAATAATGACCAAACTTTTGGAGAAAGAGCAGTAAATACAACCATCAATCCCACTTCAATAGAATTGCCCAGAAGGTCAAATCACTTTGTCTCTGTCTGAGTGAAGAGGATGGAAAAAAAAATATTTCAAGTGGGGAAGGGAGCCTTGGAAAGGATGGATTTAAAATCATGGAGTGGTTTGGGTTGGAATGAACCTTAAGATCTTCCCAAAATCCTGAGCTTTTTCCCACCTTCTGGCAATTTTAAATCTTGCTGCTCCTTTTGCAAAACCATTCCCATTTACAAGAATTGGTAATTGCTGAGTTTCCCATAATTTGGAAAGGCCAATCTGCTTCATCCTGCTTTTCCTTTGGAGTGGGAAAAGCATCTCAGTGCTGAATGTGGAGTCAGCAGCTGGACAGAGCTCACAGCAGGGGCAGCTCCCTGGGCTCTGAGGAAATATTATGGGAAACAACAAGTCCTGGGCCAGAAATCTGGGAGAAGGATTAGGAGAAATCAAGGGAAAATTGTGGTTGAGAAAGTCGGAAAAAAACAAAACTAAACCCAAAAGAGACCTCAGGGACCTCAGTTTAGGAATTTCTTGATGCAAAAATATGGAATTATTCATAAAACTGAAAAAATAAATTCCTTTAGGAAGAAGAAACACCTCAAAACAAGTTTTTGGTGTCTGGACAGAAACAGGAATTATACAAATAATAATCTGGAAGAGCAAATAGTAATTTGATGAGCAGCACCACTCACACAGAGGCAGAGAGAGATAATTTCTAAGCAGGTATCTGCTTCCTCTGGCTGAAGGACTTTAGATGGCTTATAATGGATTGCTAAAATGTGTGGCACACTCATTACTGTCAAAATGAGTGGATAACTCTCAAGCAGCACAGATATTTTATTTATGAGTGAATAAAAGAATTTTATAGCTGCCTATCACCCATCTCCAATGCTGCAATGGAGTAAGATCAATTCAAAGTTAAAACAAAAAAAATGGAGGGAGAGAAAATTATTTTTTTCTGTTTTGCTTTGGTTATTATTTTTGTTCTTTGATATGTTTGTGCTTTGATTTGGAGCTTTTGACTTTGATTGCTGCTTGGGCTGAAAGGCAAATTGAAGTGAAGCAGCCAGGCTTTAATAAAGAGATGTGCAGCGTCTCTGATGCATTTGAGGGAACCTTTGCTGCCTGTGGTTTTGTATATGGTTATGGTAAATAACCCTCACGCTGATTTCTGTGGTCTGCCCTTTGCTGTGGGTACTTGACCACCAGAGACTCGTTGAACCCAAATAACCCAACCCCATAGCCAGCCTCCAAGAGCCAGCACCCCAATAAATCCTGAGGAAACAGCGATGCCCCCGCCGAGGAGAAGCTGAATTTGGGGAACAGCCCTGACAAAGGCCAGCTTTGTGTTCCTGGGGGTTGTCACTGCAAAATCCCCCTTTCCCCATGGCTGCTTCCTGCCAGCAATCCCAATAAATGAGCCCAAGAGGGAGACAGGATGACAGGGCTGAGGCTGGCTGTCCCTCCTGGGGGAGCAGCCCTGACGGGGGGCACTGAACCCGAACTGACGCAGCCTCAGCCCCAGGGCCCAGCAGGATCTGCACTTTCCCTCCAGCAATTCCTGCTGGGCTTGCTCCCAAAAAAAGCAAATTAAAGCAGGTGGTGAAGCTCCCACAGAATATTCGGTTTAAGGTGGAAAATTCTTTGTGGGTTCTGCTGAGCTCTGCCAAAAAAAGATCCTCCCTCATACATCCTTCCTGTAAATATGCTCCATAAAATACATACATATATATATATACACACATATATATTTAGGCAATTCCCCCTGTAAATATGCTTCATCATATATATATATATTTAGGCATATTTTCCCTGTAAATATGCTGCATAAAATACATATATATTTAGGTATATTCCCCCTGTAAATATGCTTCATAAAATATATGTATATTTACGCATATTCCTCCTGCAAATATGCTCCACGTAATATATATATTTAGGCACATTCCCTGTGTAAATATGCTTCATTTTGTATATATTTTTTTTTCTTTTTTTTAGGCAATTCCCCCTGTAAATATGCTCCATAATATATATATATATATATTTTTTTTTTTTAGGCACATTCCCCCTGTAAATATGCTCCATAATACATATATATATATATATTTAGGCATATTCCCCCTTTAAATATCCTCCATAATATATATATTTATTTAGGCAATTCCCCCTGTAAATATGCTACATAAAATAAATATATTTAGGCACACCCCAACATCATGCTCTATATTCAAGGCTACACATCTGTGCACACACACACATTTATATTTCAGGCCAAAACAACAAGTGAGGAGATGATTTTTTTCCACCCACCAAGGTGAAAAACTGGACGTGCAATAAAAACACAAGCCACATGCAGAGGGTGGGGGGAAATCTCCCTGAAATCTCCCTGAACTTTCAGGGGGGGATGTCAGTCAGAGCAGGCACTGAACCACAAAGTCAGAAGCACGACATGAGCAGGAAAAGGAACTCACTGGGCAGAGTGACATTTATGATTCATCTCACTATAAATTTGTGTCCATCTGAAGACAAGATTTTTTTTTTTTTTTTCTCTTTTCCTGTGGAAATTTCTCACGTAACATAAGGCTTTGGGGCTTAAAACAGAAGCTAAATTTTACAGCTATGGTTTTTGGAAGTCTGGCTCCCTGCTAAATACAGATGTTTTCCAAGGGGGCAGCTGACTTGTAAAATAAATTCACTGCAGTGAAGGTGTTTGCTGAAAACCAGAAAATTTTCTGAATCCTGTTTGATGCAAAGGAGGGATGGTGGGGCTCTAGAAACAGCAAGGAAAAATGTCATCTTCTGACACTGCTTTTCTATTTTCATTTTTCCTCTTGCCTAAATGTCATCAGGTAAATGATAATACCTTTTTAGGAGGTTTAATTGATATCAGAGAACAATACATAACATTAAAATGTAAAATGTAAAATCAAGGCATGATTGTCCTTGTACTGCAACTTCTTATGTAATTCTAATTGGATATAAATAGCTAATCACCCCTTCTGTTTTTTCTTTCTTTTCTTTTCTTTTTCTTTTTATTTTCCTTTTCTTTTTCTTTGTTCTTTTTCTTTCCTTTTCTTTTCTTTTTCTTTTTTCTTTCTTTTCTTTTCTTATTCTTTTGCTTTTCCCTTTTTCCTCC